>NW_006431925.1:3320778-3393589 GCF_000325575.1 Pteropus alecto | reverse complement strand
ATATAATATAATATAATATAACAAATAATTTTAGACACAGAAGGAACCTTAAAGATTTTATAGCATAACACAACCACAGCACACCTTAGGAAGGTGAGGCCCACAGATGTGAAGTACATTGTCCAAAATCAGTTTTTTTTTTCTTTTAACTGTAATACCTAAATTTTTAAAACTAGAACCTAAATCACTTTTTTTCTCTCAGAATCATTAAGTAATTCGAAAATTTGCTGTTCCATGGGACTTTGTATTAACTCTTTCTACTCATTCTGTTTTCATTAATTAAAGTAATCCAATTGGCTGATATAACAAACTACTTAAGGTCTTTTGGAAGACCTGTGCTTCTTTAACAATGTCAGATGATAGGGTCAAATACACACAGCAGAGATGCACACTAGCAGCTGATATATTTTCATATTATTAAAGACATCCATAAATTTATCTTAGGAAAGTAGAATTAATATTCCTACATGGATTGGAAAAGCTAAATTGTTAATAGCTTCCCTAGGGCTTTGAATCTTTCCATGACACCATCAATGATTTTGTCACTGTTTAAACAATGTAAACTATCACGATTTATCCTCATAAAAATGTAACCCTGGGCTTTGAAGATCTTAGTTTCTTTAAAATAAAGGATGATTAACTGCTTAACAATTAGCAGATGATTGAACCATATAAATCAAGTTCAAAAAAAAAAAACTGTGGAGATAGGATTATACAGACCAACATCCAAGAGTAATCAAATTATCTGGATAACTGCCAAGTTTCTCATTCATTTTGTTCCTTTATCTAGGGCTGCATTCTGTACCATTATTACATATTAAGTAGAAACATTATAACACATTCTAGTTTGAAGAAAAGTAAATACATGAATGATATACTTGATAAATAAAAAGAAATAGAATGTAGATTTTACAATAAAAGTAAATTATTAGTAGAAAAGTTTGTGTAGGCATTAAACAAATTGAGCATGTCTTTAATGTGAGACACTTCAGAATGTACATTACAGTATTATTGTTCAGGCTTTAGATGAATAACATTCTCATTGGATAAATTGAGCTGTAACTGGATTGGGGAGGCCACCTAATAGCTGGGCAGAGAGAAATCTGACTTAAAGCTCAAGCAGGCTCTGAGAGAACCTATTAATGCATTAATCTATCACAAATAGGTGAATGGGTAAAGAGATGGAAGGATGAGGATTATGCTCCCTGGGACTGTTCCAATAATTAATGCTTCAGTCACTAGAGCCTTTTTTTCATAAATCATTTCTGATAGGTCAATATATTTTATTCCTATCCAAATAGGAGAATAAACTTTACAATATAAATTTCCAATATAGATACATAAGACATCATTTTTATTCCAACCAAATATGTTAAGCTATTTTTTACTTTTGAAATTTGTTGTGAATTTTTAATGAAACAGGCTTTGTTTAAATATACCTAACATTTTCAGTTCTGGCATTACACTTCATAGTATGAGGACTATCATAGAACAAAAAATGGAGTTTTATAAAAAGCTCCTGCTCAGCAAAAGAAACCGTCAACGAGGCAATGAGACAGCCATCTGAATGGGAAAATATATTTGTAAGCAACACCTCTGATAAAGGCCTAATATCCAAAATATACAAAAACTCACATGAATCAGTAACAACAACAAAACAAATGATCCAATCAAAAAATGGGCAGAGGACCTGAACATACAAATGGCCAACAAATATATGAAAAGATGCTCAACATCACCAGCTATTAGGGAAATGCAAATCAAAACCACAATGAGATACCATCTCACACATGTTAGAGTAGCTATAATCAACAGGACAAGTAATAACAAATGCTGGAGAGGATATGGAGAAAAAGGAACCCTCATGTACTGCTGGTGGGACTGCAAATTGGTACAGCCACTATGGGAAACAGTATGGAGGTTCTTCAAAAAACTAAGAATTGATCTACCATATGATCCAGCAATCCGTCTACTGGGTATTTACCCCAAAGACTTGAAAATTCATATCCAATGTTCATAGCAGCATTATTCACGGTGGCCAGGACATGGAAGCAACTGAAGTGTCCTCTGATAGATGATTGGCTAAAGAAGCTATGGTACATATATACAGTGGAATATTACTCAGCCATAAGAAGAGATGAAATACTGCCATTTGCGACAACATGGGTGGACCTCAAGATAATCACACTAAGCGAAATAAGCCAGACAGAAAAAAGTTGAAAATTACATGATATCACTTATATGTGGGATATAAACCTAAAAGCAACAAAGCAATACAAACAAATAGAGACTCATGGACATGGACAATGGACTAGTGGTTACCAGCGGGGAGGGAGGAGAGGGAGGTATATGGGGGGAGGGAAAATTTTAAATCATTTCTTCAATGAATAAATAAATTTTCTTAAAAGAGTTCTCTTTTTTTGTTGTTTGAGCTCTAATAATTCTTAATCAGTGAATTAAAATCTGTGAGAATAGGTGGACCTTTTGAAATACATGTTCTTCAAAGGTTAATTAGTTGTTGTGGCCGTAGAGTCAAACCACGTAAAAACATGTGCCAGAGCCCTATGAACAGATAACAGTGTTCAAACCTAAATCTTGATATATTTTCTTTCATCTCTTACTCTTTTCTATCTTTCTTTGATCTCTTCCTCTTTCTCTTCTTCATCTCCTTGTTCTGTACCTCCTCCTTCACATCCTTCTCACATCTGCTTTCACAGATGTCTGTTGGATAACGTTGAATAACATGGTGGTTTCAATAAAATATTCACAGTCATATGGGATACACAGACATATAAATAGTATATATAAAAAGAATAATAACTACGCAGAGGAGACAGTGGTTATTAACTGAGTCTGAAGAAGGGCCAGGAGAGGCTACAAAGCATCCAGCGTTAAGTTGGACTTTAAAAGATATCACCAGGTGGATAGGGGATAGAACAGTTTCCAGTAGAAAGAACAATTCTTGCAAAGTCTTCACAGGGAACAAAATTAATTTCATCCTTCTTGTGCTATATCAGTCTCAATGTGCCTTTCAAGTCTTTGTATGCTGTCCTTCCACAATTTCTGTGTGACCAATGCAGTGGCAGTGGGTTAGCCTTACTAATTCAAGATAAAATATATATACATTGGGGATTCATTTTCTTCTAGTAGTGGAGTTATTGGCTTGCTAGACTGCTCTTCTCAGGAAATAAAGCTTTAAAGTAAACAGAAAAGAGAGATTGATTATTGTCTGTAGCTAAGAGAGTCAATCTAAGGAATGTCATAGACTAAGAAGAAACTTGGAAGAAAAGTACACAAAAGTCAGGGATAGTTAATTTTCTAGAACTTAGCACCCCAGTAGTCATTGCCCCTTAGTTTCTGAAAAACTGTAAAAGAAGGAAGAAACTATTAATTGCCAGAAGTTTGGGGATATTTTTGTACATGGATTATAGTACATTATGTGAATCTAAAATTGACTCAATTCAAACCCAATTCAGAGAGATTTTAAAGATTTTTATAAGCCCAATTGCCTTTACTCTCCTCTAAGTTTTGCCCTGCTCTCAGTAAATATCAGTGTTGAGGAATGTTGGTGATAAGGAGATTTTAAATAAATTTATAAGTAATAGTATAATAAGATAACTTAAAACAAACACCTATAATGGGGCCTGAAACATAGTACATACTAAATAAATATTTATGAATGAGTAAGCGTACGGACTGAGTGAAGGTTCCAGTGCTATCATGTCTCTTTTGGCATTAATTTAACATCAGCTCCATGGGAGTGGATGGAGAAGAGGGTAAGCTAGCAAGCTTTCTGATTGAAAAATAAGACTTCTCGTACTTTTTGTTGGAATAAGGTTCTCAACTAGGTGGTACTCAGAGGATAATTAAATTACAGAAGTCAGGCAATGGAAAACATGGGGGGAATATATATAAAAATAAATATAAATGATATATAATACATACAGAAATATATTTTTATTATGAAATATATAATAATTATGAAATATGTAGTATATATATTTATATATAATCCATATAAAATATGTTTTCCATTATGAAATATATAATACATATATTACATATATAACATAATATTATGAGTTATATATACATACATATACATTTGTATGTGTGTGTATGTATATATATGGAAAGAGAGATTCCAAAAGATTGTACAAAAGAATATAGATATGTACAAAAATATTTTGGTGATTTTAAAATGGTTCTAAAAATGATCTCAAACTATTTGACTTCTTAAATAAGTCTTAATAATTTAGGGCTTATTTTAAAGGACTGTCTTCATGGGCTAAAATTAGATAGATGATAGATAGATAGATAGATAGATAGATAGATAGATAGATAGATAAACAGACAGACAGTTGGATATTTTTTTCAGACCTACTGATACAGGGCATTATAAAAAGAATTCTGGCATTGATTATAAAGATTAAAATGATATAATATTAGACAAACAATCTTTTTAAAAGTTGTTGGATACCTATATGTAGAGGGTGCATGTCTTGGAATATAAAAAAGGGTCATGTTTTAATTCTTTTTCCTCAGTGATAGGAGATTGAGCTTTGTGTCTTTGGAGGAAATTTTCACAAAGAAAACAGAACCTTGATTCCTAGCAAATATTTTTATTTACATTAAATTAGTATTTTATTTATTCACTAAGCAAACAGTTTTTGAGCCTCTACTATATGATAGTCACTGCCTTGGGCCCTATAAATAAAAATTAGTTAAATATTTTAATTTTTTAAAATAATGTTTGAAAAAAAAATAGGGAATCTACTATTTATTCAGTCAATCTTTCCTAGAGGGAAGCCATGTAATTAAGAAGACTGTCTAGGATTAGAGTGGAAGATCATTTTGGAAATGTTAAAAGGTCTTTAAAGAGAAAATAGCATATGGAAAGTGTCATGGCTAACCACTGAGCCACTCTCTATGGGTTGATCAGTTTTGTTTTAATTTTTAAAATAACGTTAACAATAATACACAATAGATTAAATAGAAATGATAATATAGATTCTTAAATGGTAAAAGTTTTCAAAGAGGACAAAGCAACACCATCAATTAAGATAGAAGCTAAAATCTGCAGCAATGAATGCAACTTGCTGATGCCTTGAAGTTATTTGCTCACAGGAGGTTTTCTTATTGAGGTCACTTTAAATAGGTTTCTATCAGACAACAACATTTCATGAAAGGCTGAGCTGAATAATCCAGCTTGATAGCTCCAGGCAACATCTTTTGATTTCTCCTTTGTGTTTTATACCTGAGAAAGAGAAGATGTAAACAATCAATTATTTAAAATTCAAATATTTTGAATTCTCTCTCTCTCTCTCTCTCTCTCTCTTCTCTCTCTCTCTCTCTCTCTCTCACACACACACACACACACACACACACACACACACACACACACACGGGGGAAAAAAAAAACAGAAAATGAAAAATAAATAGTTAATGACCCAGAATTCTTATCCTCTGAGTAAAACCTTAGTTGAAATATGTTGATTTAGAAGACTTAAGTCATCCGGGTAGGAATTCTGGCTTTCCCATTTATTAGTTATGCGATAATTTTCTCTGATTCCCAGTTTCTTCATTGTCTAAACAGGGCTAATGATATTTTTAGTACTGTTTACAAGAATTAAAATTAATATTTGTTGAAAGCTATACACAGTGCCTCTATCTACTAGCTATTATTGACTAAAGGTCTTGTCTAACAAAAGGTATCCATACAACTAATAATAATATTTTCTCAGAGAAATAGGATTGATTTAGCAGAGCTAAGGAATTATTTTCCTATGTTCCTAAACAGATATAAATTTATCAGCTAAAATCTATGACGTAATAAATTAACAGTGTCTGAACATAAACAAAAATGTGGATACTCTTATTTATTTGATTTCCAAGTTCACTTGTGTTGTTTTAAATTCAGACTAATCTGCTATATTAATCACTTGGGCTTTTGAACAGTTTTATAGAAAAGAATTTTACAGAAGATTTGTATTTTACCCTTTAAAACCTTTTGTTAATTTCAATTCATTTCAGAAAATGTCTAAAGTCTTTAATGAAGTACTATCTTCATTTATTAGTGCACTATAATTTGGTGAACTTCAGCAACTTAAAGTGTAAGGATGACATAATCAATTATAATTCTTTTAGAAATGTTTTTATCTAAATTTTTTTTTAAAGATAATAATAGCACTTTTCATCAGCAAAATACCTTATAAAAGTGAACTAATAGGAAAGGAGTGTTCTCTGGTGGTTCAGCAAGAAATTGAAAGTTCATAGAAGTGAGTTCTGTTTCTCTCCCCTGCATTGACTTCAGTGATTTTAGATAAGTCATCCAACATATATTGTTCTCTTCATATATAATGTTTCCTTCTTTTAAACGGATTGAAGAAATACTTCTTCCCTAATTCTGTTGCATAAAATAATTAGATAATTCCCCTCCCCCATCCATGTCATCCAATTTCTCACTTGTCCATTCTCTCTTTTCTTTTTTTTCAGTCTGTATATCTTTCAGTATTTTACCTATGAGTAGGTGGGTGGGGAGGGGTGACAGATAATGCTGCATACTACTCTGATATAAAGATTCCAGTTTGGAAACAGAAGAACGTGAGTTCAAATTCTGATTCTCCATTGAATGAGCTGCATGACCTTGGGTAAGACACTTCTCTATTCTGAATTGTTTCCTTATAATTAAAGTATGGTTAGTGATATCCGTTTCTCAGAGTTGCCCTACCAAGTTAATTAAATTATATTCGATATGTATTGCATCTCTTTGCTAACTAGGCTTCTGTTTAGCTTCCCCATCTGGTATCATCTTTTCTAAAACCATAAAAATATTTCCAATTTTGCTTCTATAAAAATCCAGAGTCTTCACAATAAAATACAAGCACTGAGATTTCTGCCTACCCTCCTTCCAGGAAAAAAAAAAAAAATTACAGATAGGCAGACAGAAAGACAGACAGACATGTACATAAGGATTCTCCTTATATTTATGATCTCATTTCTCTCACTATTTCCTCTTGAGCCACACTGGCATTCTTGTATTCTTTACAGAATTAATTCTGCCTCAGGGCATTTGATCTTGTTCTTTTCATTTTCCTGGAAACTTCTTCCCCTAGATGTCATGATAGTTTGTTTGCCTTCTCACTTCCTTCAGGTTTGCTTAAAAGTTATCTGAGTGAATCTTTTTGTGACCTTGCTGTTCCCTCTTTCAGTACTACGTATCTCTCTTTTTTACCTATGTCTCTTCTTCAATTATCCGTTATTGCATAGCATATCAAATTAACTCAAGACATAGTGGCTTAAAACAACAAACGTTTATTTTGTCACACTTTTTGTGGGTCAGGAATCCTGGCATAGTTTAGGTAGGTGCCCGTGTTTTAAAGTCTCCCCTGAGATTTCAATCAAACTTACAGCTGTGGTTGTGCCTTTTATAAAGGTGTCTGCTTAAAGAAGAATGAATTTCCAAGTTCACTCATGCAGTTGTTAGTGGGATCCAGTTCCTCGTGGACTGCTAGACCGAAGGCCTCAGTTCTTCCCTTGCCATGGCCAGAGGCCTCCCTCAGTTTTGCCACATATACCTTTTCATAAAGAAACTTACAACATAGCAGCTGGCTTTCTTCAGAGAGAACAAGCAAAAGAAAGAGAATTTCAATATGGAAGCCACATTATTTACACCTAATCTCTGAAGTGACATTTTGTCATATTCTATTAAAAGTAAACCACTAGGTCCAGTCCACATTCGTTGGAAGAATTTTACACAAGGAGGTAAATACCAAGAAGTGGGGATTATTGGCGGGGGCGGGGGCGGGGGAGGCTATAGTAGAGGCTGCCTGTCATACCATGCAAATAGGGAATTGTGTGCTTTGCTCACTGTTAGATCTCGAGTTTATAACAATGCCTAGAGAATAGTATGTTTTCCATATATATTTGTGAATGAATGAATGAATCTAATCCAGAATCTGTACATAGTATTTAATAAATGATTGCTATTATAAGTTCTTGAATATTCTTTTTTAGTTATTCCTAGTATTTTTTTAGATTATTAGATTTGAATTCCTACAAAGTCACTGAATTAAACAATAAGAAAGAGCGCCCGAGGGTGCTTCTTCTAAAATGTGCATGTTTTGGAGACAATGCATCTTTTCTGGCTATCAAACCTGCAAATAATAGGAAGATCAGAATGCCTATGTGAGAAACTGTGAGACCAGTAGGAAAGAAAACTAAAAGTTGATAGTACCCATCAAATTACACTGTGTAACAGTTGTTAGAAAATGAGGTTCATGGGGAAAAATAGTTTGAAAATTACTGATTTTTTTCTGCTATACAATGCTGTTTCTATTTTTATTTTTATTTCTAAAGAAATCCGAATTGCTATTGAGGAGTAAGTATACATTCCTAAAGGCTCTTCTCCTTCATGAAAGAAAGGTCTTGCCCTCATATAAATATCACTTACTGGGGATTTTATGTCTTTTAATACCATTGAACTGAGATCTGGGAAAATCATAGGAATTAGAAATTAGCAGTAGAAGAACATCCATAGCAGAAAGAACATCTTGTTCTCATTTGAAGCTAGGTGAGATTCAACTGAAGAAAAGTATACACTTTGATGAGCTCAACAACATCTGTTTCTCTTGTTTTTAACTGTTCTTGTGAGTAAATAAATAAATGACAGGTGCCGAAGAAGAAGAGGAATGCCAATAATCAGAGATATTCTGATTAGAGATGGGACGTTGTCCCGTCCTTAATGGAAGTGTGCAATGACAGAAAACCTTGATGTTAGTAAGGTTGGCTTAAGGAGAAGAAGGGAGAAAGCCACAGATACCAAGCCTCCATCCTGTGAGAGATATGCTGTGTGATCCAAGGTAGTGGGCCCTGAGGGGGAGCTAAGAAGTCAGACCTACAGTGGTTCCTGTGTGATGTTTCTGATGAAATAAGAAAACAATCACTTTTTGCACTTTAACTTTGTTTCACCTTTGCTCTTTGTAGCTATTACTTCAAGTTAAGAATCTGGTAGCTTTTTATTTATGTTATTCCAGAAAATGAGGTAGTCATACGTTCAGGAACTGACACATCTACCTTTCAGTTATTCTGGAACTGAGTGGACACCAAAGTTTATGCCCAAATTGGAAGGGCATAAATTGGGTGTTCACAATTGTACACTTACTTTTGTGGGATCACTAAGTGAGCAGAATCAACTGAACAACGCTTCCACTCCAGCAGTACCTTGGTCTATGTAACAGCTTTAGGTTGAAAGAAGTGAAGAGGACTCATCCTCCATCACCCAGATGGAGAGAGTTGATAAGATAGAAGCTCCCTTCACTTCCTCTGTGAACCCTGTAGTACAAAGGTGGCGAGGAGTATTTTTCTAATATGCCTTCTTTAAAGAAACAAAAGCCTTGAGGAGATAGTGACTTTTATTATAATACAGTTTATTAACACCGGAATTGTAATTTTAAAAAAAGCAACAGGAAGTGCTGGAGAAAAAATATTTAAATGATCATATCAGGAATAAAAATAAGCTATTCTTTATCAGATCTGAGATTATAAAGATGACCTTTTCTCTTTGAGGTTATGTAGAAGTTAAACTGATTAGTGTCTAAAGAGATTACACGTAGTCTCTCAGCAAACAATTGAAATATTAATTATACTAAAATTACTCCTGTGTGAGCTGCAGTACCATTTGTGCTACAGAGATGAAATTTGAGAAAGTATAAGTGCACAGGAGTTGAAGTTGATGGCTTTAAATTAGAATTGAAAAACAGGAACATTAGATGAACCATTTCTTTTAGAATAGATTCTAGCTTCATTTAATTTAGAATTTGAAGATTTGCAAAAGAATGAGACAAATATGGTTAGGCTAGAGGTAGCAAAAAAGTGTAAAAACAGTCAGCAAAAATATGCTAAATAAAAGCTGTTATTTACATTAGCACTTAACAGAGTAAACACAAAAAAGATTGTTTTACTAATAAAGACAAAGGTAACAATGCAGTAGTAACAATTCAGGTTTTTAAAACTATATTTCAATCATTTAGGAGGCATTAATGAAAACTGCTGTTAAACCAAAATATAAACAATTGTGAAAGCAAAGAGGTAGTGTTGTCCAGTGGATAGAGCATTGAACAAGAAATTCCTTGCCTTGAAAATTGCGTTTGGCTGGGCCTCTGACTCTTCATGAGACTTTATTTCTCAGTGCCACTGTTTTCTCATCTGCAAAAAAGAACCCATGAAAACCTTAACCATGTTTTACTCCTACATATACTATGTTGTATATTGGTTCAATTTCAGATACGTAGAAACTTGTAAAACTTTATCTAAATACTTTGTACCAATTTGTTTAGTCCTGCTACTCTTGACCAGGGAGGACCAACTATATTAAACAAATCAAAGTCAGGTTGCTTTTGTGGAATTGGGGAATGAGCCGAACCCCACCCTCCCACCCATTTACCTACCCTCATTTAACTACCTACCAGCCTTCTGGCTGGTACTAAAGGGAGTCCAACAATCCCACAGCTCTGCTGACCACAATTTAAAAACACTCATCTTCATGATGCAAACAGATGGATATTTGGAATGATTCAAATAAGTAACGCTTCCACTTTTTTTTTTTCAGCTTTTCCATATATGTGGTCTTAATGGAGTGACCATTTTAAAGCACATTAAGCTAATAATAAAATTAGTAATAAAAATAAAAGGCATTGTGGAAATTCAAATTTCAGTAGCTCTACTTTTTCCTTCTTGATCAAAAGGTAAATACAAAATTATTGAATCCTGACTTCAATATGTTTCAGTTTGTTGGGTAAGATCCGATAATAAACATCTCTAGGCAAGCATTCCTATTTTTAAAGAACTCAATTCAAAGGAGATCTGAGTGACAGCAAAATGCTTTCCACACTGATAATTAAAAGACCTGGGTTCCTGGGTTCTAGCTCTGGTTCTTTCATTTATTGCCCATGTATTTTTGAAAACTTCATATAATCTATTTCTTCATAGCCAAGAGACAGTCTTAATAGAGATAATGTTTACAATGATTACTGGAGTCAGGGCCCATAAACTTTTTTGGTTATTTCAGTAAATGTATAGCATTTTGATTAAATCTTTTATCGATATGAGAAAGAAAAGGAGAGAGAAAAAATTCATTATTCTCTGCCAGTAGAATTTTAATGTAGATATTCTTCATGTCTCTCTGAATTAAGACTGACTTGCATTCACGATTATTAACTAAAAAGAAACATGACCATAAAGCGAGGCAAAAAACAAAAATAGTCATACCTGAGAACAATAATATATTATTCACATAGACTCAGAACCCATGTATATCTGAAGGAAAAACACTTTAAGTGATAAGATTTCATTCTCTATTCACATTTTTAATGCACTACTTTTTACCAGCTTCTCCATACCATCTTCTGCTCCTCTGCTGATTCACACTCCCTCAAATCACCCTCTCTTCCTCCTGTCACTCTCACTTCCTTCAATTTTACCTTTGGAACATTCCAACTTACGTATCAAAGCTCTGATGGGTTTCTGAGTTTTCTGCAACTTTGACTTTTTCTTAACTTTGTTGACTTTTTCTTAACTTTGCCCACATAATTCAAGATAAGTTATGACCATATAATTATACTAAAATGTGGGTAATATTTAAGTCGGTCAAAAGAATTAATGCATATCCCTCCCATTAGATAAGAAGCTATTAGATGAGTAGCAGCAAAGTGGGTGTTGGCATTCTTACATTTCTCTACTTAAACCCCAGAAAATTTAAATTATTAAAAAAGAGAGCGGTCTGTCAATACTACATTATTACTCATGTCCTGACCAATTCTTCTTTGTGTAACATTCACTTTGTTATAATTATGACTAAAGAAAAGACATCGCATTAACACTCTCTTTATCAAATCTTATTAAGGATATTTTGAACTAAATGCCTTAAAATTGTTTGAATGTAAAAATAAGAGTTATTTTGATTATATTAGATGACATCTTTGTCATTTGAAACGTATCAAAACAAAAATTCCTAAACTTTAAACTTAAATACGCTCTTTTATTTAACTGCAATAAAAATGCAACACGTTATTATATTTCTAATATACACAAAATCTTTCACTATATTTTCTACAAAAACACTTTAATATATTGGCTATTTTACTTGGAAATAACTCAGTTGAGAATAAAAGCTTTCAGGTTTTATTAAAGAATATCTAAGATTATAGTGATTTTATTTACACATTGGAATAATTTATTGTTTTTAACAATGATATGCTTGGGTTAACACTTATAGAAATAGCACTGCACAAGACAGCAACCAATTTCTTAGACCCCTATCCTATTCATTAGCTCCTGATTTCACTTATTTTAAAATCTTATTGTCACTAAGCATGGGAGCTGGACAGGCTGCTGAGGATAAGACATTGTGGACATCACTCATTCATAGGATTGCCAGGAGGTGGAGCTGACTCAGTGGCGCATAATACACACATACATGCATTATCACTAAGAGGAAACTCTATGGTTGGTGTTAAATACTTTTAGAAGTATAACAGAGTGCACCCAAACTTAAAAAATCCAATATTGTCATTTGAGTGTACTAGTTTCCATTATTTTCTTATATAATGTTATTATCAACAAATATTATGATTATAATGTGGAGAAACTACATCAGAATTCAGTGTAAGCTATGGCCAAAAATGGGATTACCCAATTTGACCCAAAAGCTTGCTATGACCAAATCTTGAAAATATTACTGAATTCTTTTCTCTCCATTTTCTTTAAACAAGTTCTACTGACCCAGAGTTGTTTTTACATCCTGTTCTGCGCTAGTGATATCACATTTTCACATTATCCTTCCTTAGTCTTCACATCTAGGAAGCCTTTATAAAGGGTTTATTCAAACATGGCCTTCTAACCTGAACACTTGCAAGTGAATGGAAAAGACATTAGCCACCTACCTTACATATTTCTAATGAATAACATCAGGTGAACAGTGTTCCCTTGTCTAATTGCATAGTTTCAGTCAACTTGCATAAAAAAATAAAAAACCTTATATACTCCACTAGTCACCTTGGAATAAAATTTCTAGAGGACAGCAGCAGTCTTACACTGTTCAGTGCAGCACCTAGCACTTCTTGGGTGCTTAATAAATATTGAACAACTCAGCAATCAAGCCCTCAAGGCAATGGCTGCAGTTGTTAGTTGACACATATGCAGACTGTACACAGTAGGAATTGCCAATCAAACAGCCAGATCTGAACACACAGAAAATAGCAGAGACAATAATGGCAGCCTCACCTTCAAATACAAAGGACAATCTATATGTATATATTGCACTACGTATGAATTAAAAGTATTCATGGATTCCTTTGCATTCCAGTATGCATTTACATAACTCACAGCATGCGAAATTAGCCGAATGCACACTCTTCTTTTTCAGTGAATATGCTTAACAAAAGGTCGACGGCCTCAAATTATTTTTAAATAAATAATGTCTTTGCCTGAATTAAATCCAAAATTGTCCTGGGTAGAGGATATCGAACCCTTTTATGCCATCAAATGTGGAATTTCTTCCAGTTCTACATATTTAAAATTACTCACTCATGAATTTCACAGACCCTGAGAGACCACTGTGTGAAATGTGTCTCTTCACTAACATACCTGCTTAAGAATTAGATGTATAAGCTTTGCCTGTATCATGAGGTGGTCACTCTGAAACTTAAACTTTTGTTTTTAAAAACTCTCATTCATATGTCAGATGATTAAGATACCATTTAGTAAACTATATTATTGCCCCTTTGCAACATCATCTTCCTGGTGGCCTTAAAGAGTTAATGATTCTCAATATCTGTAATTGTTGTACAAAGGTTTAGTTTTTCCTAAGAGATCTGACCCAGTTTTCGAAAGTAAAGACTGAACCCCCTGTAAAAAAAAAAAAACAAAAAACAAACAAACAAACAAAAAAACAGGATAAATGAGGATATGACTGTACTGAGGTGATGGGAAAAGCCTTAATAAAGTAAAGACTGAACCCCCTGTAAAAAAAAAAAATAAAAAAAATAAAAAACAAACAAACAAACAAAAAACAGGATAAATGAGGGTATGACTGTACTGAGGTGATGGGAAAAGCCTTAGTGTACCTATCGTTTCCCTTCTCACCTACATTTTTTGTGATCCTTATTGTTGTGTCAAACCTTTAGTGAATACTACTTGAGCTGCTTAAAATTATACATTCAAAGTCGACTTTATGCTCTAAGGAATATTTAATGTGAGACATCATTCACTTTTGCATAGAAATTAGCTCTGCAGTGTGAAAATTGGCTTCAGGTGAATTCTACTTTAAAAAAATGCAAGTGAGAACAGGAAGAACCTGAAAGCAGGCACCACAGTCTTATATAAGAGAATCACTACCAGCAGCTGGAGGGTCCGGTGTATTCAGAAAATTGTCTTATACCCCGATCAGTGGAGTCTCTTTACTGCACAAAAAGAAATGTTCAGATTAGGAAAAATAGGAGTCCTGGCATACATAGAATTTTTTTTCTACCTTAAATTCTCAGGAATGTTGTGAACTTGATTCACTCTTTGACATTTAAGTAGGCGCTGAAAACAGCATAGTGAAGAGCTTGTCATTTATTTGCTCTTTAAAATACGTTTTCATACACTCTTACTCCTCCTGACCAGTAGGTAATATTGAAACACCTCATCCAAACACAACAGGGGGCTGACTTGGATCATTTATTCAATATTTACTGAGTTCTTATGGTGTGCCAGGCATGGTAACAGTTGCAAAGTACAAATGAGGAATATTTGCCCCCTCTGCTCTTAGCAAACATACACTGAGTAGGAGGAGATAGATGTATACAGATCATTGCAATGTAATGTGGTAAAGGCTAAAATAGAGGCATGAACCACACATCTTGGAAATACAGAGCAAGGAGTAGCTAATCAGGGATGGCAAATGAGAAGACAAAGTAAATAGGTTTTGAATTGAGTCGAAAGTATGAGCTAAGTGGTGGTTGGGGTGTAGGGGTGTACATTCTAGGCAGAAAGGGCAGCTATCCACATCCTTTAATACCTTCTCCACTAGTTCCTTCAGAATATCTTATTGTAGGGCATATAGATTTCCCTCTCAAGTGGATGGGGGTGTACAGTTACTCTTCATTCTAAAAGGTAAAAATACTTAAGATACCTCTGAAGGACTTGATAATCTGTTTGCCACTCAGTGGGAGGTGGATTTCTATGAATTTCGCTAATGTCAGCAAAAGTGGTAGAGGTCACTTTAAGTTTGGTACTAGGTATACAAAGATAAGTAGAATTTGGTCTGTGATCTCTAGGAGCTTGTGTTCCAGCGGGAGAGACAGACAGATAATCATAGACTTCTCATACTATCTGTTAAGTTGCAATTAGAGAGAGATATATTGGATGTAATAGGAACATGAAAAGACAGCCTGTCTAGGGAGGCATCAGCGAAGAAAGGTGTTTTTAGCATATGATGTCTAAATGTAGTTTTAAGGGAAGAGTAAGACATGGACAAAGATGGAAGGAGAAACTAGGCAGAAAAAATATGGATGAAGTAATACGTGAAAATATCAAACAGCACTGTGTATACCAGGCTCTTCGAAAAGTTAAGGATCATGGAACATAAGGAAGAGGGCAGGAGAGGTGAACCTGGGGAGGTGAACAGATATCAGACGCTTGGGTGATATCACATGCCTTTGGAAAGAGCTCGATATTAAATTATGGTCAGGGGACAGATGTTTTATAAATAATCAAACTGATATCTTGAAAGTATAGTCAATTTCAAAAGTTGCTGAAAAATTAAGTAGCAGAGCCAGAGGTTAGATTTAGGTATGTCATCTCCCAGAGCCCACCCTCTTGACCATTACTCCATGTATGACCATATGAGAGTTGAGATACTGTTTTCAGATCTTCCATTAATTTAACTTTCCTTTTCATTCCTCTTGCTATCATCTATGATAATGTGGGGGGATTAGAGTGTGTAGGAAAAAAAAAATCGTGCTGTGCCAGGAATGTGTTTGTGCTTTACAAAAATGGCAGATGTGAAATCGTTGGGAAGAAGCACGCCACACAAGTACTAATGTGATACCAGAAGCCAGTGATTTTATTTTCCTGCAAAAGCAACAGAGTATTATGAAATTAAAGTCATAATTGGGCCCAAAATGCTAATAGGTGCAGCTGTATAACCCAATCAGTAAACAAAGAAGATGACAAACAGAGAGAAAGGAAATAGAATGTAAGGATGCATGGCAACTAAATATGCAGCCTAGACAATTTGAAGAGAAAAAGGGATGGACGTAATGTCAGTAAAAATATATATAAATTAATGCTTCTCAGATGAAAGAAAATTATTATTTTTTTTCACTGCCAGCGATATAACCAGAAATAGTGGATTTAAATTGATAGAGAACACCAGTTTACATAGGAGAAAACGCTTTAACAGAAAGGTCAGCTGCAAAATACAAAACTTTTATATATGTAGAAGGAAAAAAACACTTAACATTTTCAATTTGTGCTTTTTCAGACTAATTGGTCTATTCTATACATAATGGAATCTTTCAACATTCAGTAGGGGTGACACACTCAAATAACTTAACAGGGTCCCTTTCTGTTCCTTTTTCAATGATGCTCTGATATCATATCAAGTTTCACTAAAATACTGTCCAGGAAAATGGTTTACTGCACTCTTAGAAAGAGCAACATTGTATCAATAATGGCTGACAATTGAAGGAAACCACAGTTACCTTCAAACATGAAGACAACCTGCCGCTCCCTTTTCATCCTTCTCCTAGTGAAATTTGGGAGAGGAAAAGCGTTGACATTAAAATAGGAATTAAAGAATCTGCAGGTGCTACTCATGTTCTTTGAGCTTCTATTAGTTAACATCCTATCTGTCCAGAAATTGGTCAGATTAAAAATCTGAAGTAAAGTGAGTGTCTATTTGAAGAATATAGATGGAGTTTTAAAGCTTCCAGTTTGAACACAAAACATATGTCGTTAAGCTGGGGTTTATTGAAGAGGAATGTCCTCCTGAAATCAATTTACTATGGATTTATTTGAAAGTGTAATGACAAATACTTAGTTGAAAACCAGCACTCCAATCTGTGCATCCACATTTATCAATTTCTTTAGGAAAATACTGCAGGTGTCACTGAAAGAAATTTGTATTTTGGTGCTGATCTCGTTCACTTCTAAGATGCAACATATTATATACAAAGGCTAGGTCAGTTGGACTGTAAGTTGGTTTCAAAAATAGTTACTGACTGCATCCTATTTTAAAAGGCATGTTTTAGGAGCAGCAAAGAAGATGAAGAAATAAAGACACCTATGTGTGTCCTCAAGGAATTTATAAAAATTGGGGAAAATAGTTGAATACATTAAAATATTTTAATATAAAGTAGTATACTAATTGCTAAAGAAAATAAGAGGCAACAGAAGGATAAAGACAATTATTCTTTACAATCTAAATCATAGTCTCCATGAAACGACAGTGATTTGATCCTGTACATATAAATTTCAACTAGACCTCAGAATTGCCTGAGCAGGTTCATTTTCTACATTTCCAAACAGTCATTTTGCTTCTGTTACTCTCCTCAAATCATCTACATTCCTCCCCAACTCAGCCCCACACTTCATTAACAAAATAGAAACCCTGATAATTCAGACCATTTCACTCTCTTGCTTATACCTATATAATATCTTCTCGCTGTTTTAAAATAGAATCTATACTTCCACCACAGCCCACAACTGCAGATGGTCTGTCACGGGCCTTCCTCTATTCCCTTTTTATACCTCCTTCTCGTTAGCACTCTTGGCTCCAGCTTCATTGACCTGTTTCACTTCTCGAATGGACCCTCCTTACTGTTGTCTTATGCCTTTGTACTTGCTGTTCCCTCTGCTCAGAAACCCTTTCTCTGGACCTTTTCATAGTCAGCCTTTTCTCATCATTTAGTTCTCAGCTCTAAAGTCATCTCTTAAGAAGCACCTTCCTTACTATCTTATCTGAAGAAAATCCCATTGTACCCCTTCCCCCAAGCATTTTCTACCACGTAAGTTTATCTTTTTTTTTTTTTTAATCAGTTCCACACTAAGGTTTTATTGGAACAATTTTGAGAGATTTATTTCATATTAAACAAAAGAGTAAATATAGTAAAAATTATTCTTCTCTCACGATGAGTCTATTATTTCAGGATTTATAGATTTATCTCATTTTCTCTTTAATCCTCAATATGTCATCAGTCTATTCTCAAAAAATTTTGTATCAATCATTTATGCCTTACTGATTTTGAAATAAAAAGCATACATATTTAAGGTATAAACATACATATATTGGTGAAATAATTACTATAGTTAAGCTAATTAACATTTCCATCTCCTTACATAGTTACTACTTATGTGTATGTGTGTCTGTGTGTGTGATGAGAGCACCTGAGATCTACTCTCTTAGCAGATTTCCAGTATACAATACAGTTATATTAACTGCGAGTTACATCTCTAGAATTTATCTGCCTACATAATTACAACTTTGACCTACATCCCCTCATTTCCCCCGCCTCCCTGCTAACCACTGTTCCACTCTCTGTGTCTATGAATTTGACTTTTTTGATTTCACGTATAAGTGAGATCATGCAGTATTTGTCTTTTCTATGTCTTGTTCTCCTCTTAGCATTATGGCTCTCTGAAATTACTTATTTACTTCTGTTTTGCCTGCCTCGTCCTACCAAATGGAAGTTCCAATGGGAAACAGACCTGTCTGACACCCTCGTTCTATGCCTGGCATGTGGGTTTCAAAAAAAATACCTGCTAATTGAATGAGTCAATGCATAACTAAAAGAATAGAAAAGCCTGAAAGTAAATGTGCAAAAGAGAGACTAGAAAGTGTGTTGTTCGTAGGTAAATCCTTATACAGTAGTTTGAGCGGTATAGGTTTCCAAACCTGGTATTCAGGTATGGAAAAAAATATTCTATCTTTGTTGTTAGTCATGTGCACTTATTCTAAAGCATTAGATAAATTCAACTTATCTTGGTTTGAGTTAATAGAGGATCAAAAGGATTAAAGAATATTTGTAAAATGATACTGACTTAATTTACATAATTTCTACCCATTAAGTTTACATTCATGTATTTTTGATAACATTTCCTGCTGTCCAGCTAAGCTGGACAGATCATCTTCCAATAAAAAAAATTGTGAGTGTGATGCAGCACAATTACATATTCATAAGTATGCTGAAGAATGCAAACACCATTGAGTAACTAATGTCCTCTATATTGTCCAGCAAACAATGGTGTGACACTTTCCTATACACCCATAAAGAGTAAGTAGACTTCTAATTTACCTGAACTATTCTACCAAAAAGCTAAGAGGAATATTTACTATTACAGTATATACTAGAACTTAATACTTTTAATAGGAGACAAGGATACATTCAGTGAATACATGTTCCTGTTAATGTTTCTTATTTTGATATTTAACATCTCATTAATGTGAACTTTGGGAGAGTAAAAAGAACTCTAAAGGGTCTAAATCAGAGCAAGTAGCCGAAATTATTAAAATCATTCTCTACGCATTTTCTTTGCATATGTTTCATTTAACATGAATCTCAGCAATAGCTTCAAAAAGTGAGTACCTCTTAAGAGACTTTTAGTTACTTTTAGAACCATTCTCTGGGTTCTTGAAGCCACTATGAAATTAAGGCGGCTTGGGGAAAAACTCCTACCATTCCTGAAAAGAAGCTTTTTAAGTAAAAATCTTCTTTTCTTTTCTTAATTTTATTCTTCCAGCTATTTCTTTTTAATGTACTTACTGCTATAACACAGGATAATGTTGCTCATAAGTTCTGAACATGTAGTTATGGACTGATAATTTTATAGGTTAGAACATTCGGTCAGAATACTCATTAGATTACCATGTACTCTATCCTATTCTATAATTTTTCATATATCCATATGTCTATCTAAACACAAAAGACAGTGGCTGCTCTCTGCTGAGAGCGAAACGGAAATCTCCATTACAATACATTGTCTCCTGAATGAATGCTCTACATTTTCAGCTGTCTTCATTGTATTAACTGATGTCATCTTGTGGATTTTTAGCCTTGTCTAAACGGCTCTTGCAATGACACTAATAATGAAAAAATACATCATGAGGAGCCGTTGTTAATATATAGCACTAATTATATAAAACATTGTTTTGTCTAGTACTACTATATTACATGAAAGACTGCCCTATCATGTTCATTTAATGTCAACATAGTCTATACATGGAGAAATATATTTTGAAAGGGAAGTCGGTAAACTCTTTTTAAAGTCTTATGAAAAGTGGTTTGAAATTACTATATATCACCAACCAAGCCATTACCTAAATTTGCTTTTGTGAATGAAGATCAATCTGAGAAGCAAAAATTTAATAATACAAAACGAATATGAATTATTCAAAAAGGAGCAGGCATTTAAAGTTTTCCTTTAATGAAATGCTGATAATAAAAGTGGAAATGTCTTACCAATTTGGAGCTTTTTACAATTTTGTACTTCCCACTCACGTAACTATAACAAAATTCTCTGTAATACAAAAAGAGGATGGAAATCACCATTTTGAAACATACTAAATCAATACATGCCTTTATTGGCTAGGGCTTTTCTTCTTAATTGCATACTCAAATTCTTTGCAGTCAAGAAATAGATTAGAAAAGGAGACAATGGAACCAAATGTTATTAATCAATAACTAATAGCAGAACATGAGATGTTTAAAGGTGTGTAAGGGCCCCCAGTGAAATGTGCCAAATGGTCATGGCCCTTCAAAAACTAGTCTTTTAATAAGCCCAAATGCATAGACACTCTAGCAAGGCCACAGAGGGTCTATGAACGAAGGCAATCCATTTTGGGGCACCAGAATTTCTTTACACTGACTCCCACTTTTCTGTCCCACTATTTCTCACTATTGGCTTTCCCGGTTTCTCCACCTTCCAGTTCTTTTAAAGTTTCACATTAGATCTTAATCCCTGCCAATCCTGTTGGTTTGAGAATGAGGTTTCAATTAGTTATTCTAGCAGATCTCAGCACCCCGAAGGGCATGATTTCTAGTCTCTGCCTGGTAACCTTATGAACTCTGATCATAGGCAACAGGAGAGGTTGTACCCCTCCTCATCCTTTCACTTTTCTCCTCACTGGCCCTCAAGTGAGGAGAAAGTTCTTTGTTCATTGATTCCCCAAGTTGGTCCTAACCTGGTCCTTTCTGATATAATAGAGAAGAAAAAACAAGTGCACGTAGCTCTCAGAGTGATAGATCCCTTTGTGGAGGGTTGTGATTAAAGAAGGGGGCTGTCACAGGTACCTCGTCAGAGTATGTGGTGGGTACTTGATTAGAGCCTGAGAAATTTTCAATGACTCAAACATATAATTGGCTGGTAGAAAAGAAATGCATCAAAACCAATCTGAAAATGTCAGATGAAGCAAATGGGCAAAGGTTCTACCAGAAAAAAAGAGGACAACCAATAGGACTTTTGTTTCCATAAAGATATTATTTATGATATGTTTTAGATTAAATGCCACATTTTTTAATCTAGAGCAAAGAATCAGTATCTCAGGTTGTATTTGAGTAGAAAGAAGAACTAAGTAAATGTTGAGGAATTATGAACCTAGACAACTTTGTCTAGTTCTTAGCACTGACCTGGCATATACATGGTAACTACAGAGTCAATAAATGCTACATGAAAAATAAATGAATGAAAACAAGGTGACAATCTAAGAAGAAAAATATAATTTTAACAAATAGAATCTTTGAAGAAAATGTTTTTCATATAAAAAGTAAATGATATGAGAAATAATTCACATAATAAGAAAATAAAGCAAGAAGAAAATAATATGATCTGTGTAGGTATAAATAAAGGCAAGCATAATTTTAAAATCAGGAGGCAAAATATAGAACTGGCTATGAAAATGAATGTAGCATAATGTTCTTTTTAATCCTGTGAACTGTTTAATAATAACTCTTATTATTTATCCTGTGTATTCTTAAAGACTGAGAATTGACGAGGTAGATTCAGGTAGAACAAAAAACCACCCAAAGAGTAAGATGGATCCCGACTGGCCCAAGAATGTGAGCCTCAGAAATATAGTACAAAGCATAAGCCCTTCCAAAGAAATAACAGTTATACTGTTTACCTACCTCAAAGGTTATATAGCCTATAGTAAAATTCAAAGAATATCTTAAAGCAACTAAGGAAAATTATAACTTTATCAATGTGATAAGTTCTCTGTGAGGACTGATTCATTTGCTATTTATTGTATTAGCTCATTTGCTATTCATTGCTATTTGTACTTTTATCATCATAACTTAGCATTAATTACCACAGCATTAAAATAAAATGCCATTTTAATTCTATTTTCAGGGCATAAATGTCTCAAAATGATACCTATACTTAGCAATTTATCTGCCGAACAGAAATTCATTTATACTTTATTCTTTCCTATAAATTAATATGTTGATTATTTTTAGTTATCTAATTAATAAAGATATTAAAGTATCTATGCATTTTTAAAAATTGATAGTTGCCATTCTGTCATCTTACAAAATTCCATCATTGATTGAATCTTTATCTGTAAATAAGGAGAGAGAAAATTGTTTCCTTTGGGAAAGTAGCGTTATCTTTTTCTCATTGAAATACATTTAGTTCATTCTATTGCCTATCTAAACAAGTATAAATTATATTCTCCAGTGATTTTTTTCAACATGACTTTGAAGTGTTCTTAAAATTAAGTCCTGTTAAATTCATCTCCATGTCGTGATCACCTATTAAAAATATTTTGGATCCCAATTCCACCATTTACTATAGTCACTATTCTTTCTAATCCATTCTTTATTTTGGCCTGTATTTTCTTTGCAAACATGACTCATCGGCATTTTATTTATCATTTTTCTGACTCTAATTTTAATTCAGTATTGCAGCCCAACTACCAGATATTGGGGTCTGTGTCACAGTAGGACTTGCCCATTGAAGCTCCCAAGTGTGAGTGACCCCTGCTACTACTCCATGCCCCCTGGAATGGAGAAACCAAAGAGCACTGTGTCATTAATGATAAACATTATTTGGGCCAAGAGCCCAAAGCCAAGAGAGTTTGACTAGCAAACTCTGCAACTTCAAGCTGATCTCCACCCACTATCTAAAAGTACTTTTTTTATGGGAACATTAACCACCTCTCATTTTTCTGTGAGCAATTATTGGATCATGGAGTATGAAAGGATCACCAAGTTCCCTTGCCAAAAGTTCTGATACGTAGGTCTGTGGGAAAGGTCCAGGAGCTGCATTTTTACCAATGAATCATGCAATGCTAGTGTAGATGATTAATGCTCAGTATGTCGAGAAATATCCTGAAACTCAAGAAGATAAAGGGTTTTTACCAGACTTAATCCATTTTATGAAGATGTGCAAATGAATCATAATTTGTTCATCTCCTTGTGAGACTAAGCTACAGTTTGATCACATTGCTCAAGAATCAGAACAGGCTACTAGCAAGATCTGCAGAAAAGCATGTGATCTCAAGGTGAAAACCAGAACCTCTGGACCTGAAGGGAAGCATAGAGTTGAGAAAAGTTCTCATAAGAGACCTGTCCCTCCTTCATCTACTAAGTTACTTGAGCCTATCGGAAACTAGTTTTTAAACCCAAGGATGGAGCAAGACTCTTAAGAACTGACTCTTGTCTGTGGCTCTAAACTCTTCCAAGTAATTTTGAAGAAATGAAATATATTTAAGGCTTTAAGTATAAGTAATAAAAATTGACAAATATTACAGCACTTGATAGAACGTAGTGTGAAGACTTACACCAAGTGTGTGTGAATGCGTGCGTCAGTCCTGTCACCTCATTTTTTAAGACGTGTTACCTGCTATGATTTACAGGTACAAGGAACTAAAAAAGAAGGCATCACCACTTCACACTACGAAATGGTCCAATTATACACTCTTACCTGTATTAGTAATTGCCAATCGCAGAGACATAAAGGTATGGGTCTACAGTTCTATGTTGTTAATTGATTTATGTGTGAATATGCTAATACAATCCTGATTTTGTTTTAGGATTTCTAATGAGATTGAACTTGAATACTTATTATGACCTAAAATATTTTAAAGTAAGTTTGAAAATCTACAGCTACTATTCCACTTTTCCTAAAACATAACCAGTATTTAGCTATAGGCTAAATGGGTTTCCTTGCAGAAGTTAAAATAAATTTTCTTACAATCTAAAAAAGATAAGTCAATTTATATGACTGAGAAGTAAGAAAAATCAATTTAATAGGCATGTAATTATTTAACTTCTGAAAGAAAGGATTTACTGGCAGTTTCTCTTTTTAAGAACTGGATAGATGTGGGCAGCAATTAAAGAATGAACTAATATATGCTAAAGCATTTTCCCCAAATGAACTACACATTTTAATTAATATATGTGTGTGGCTATGTAAACATGTAGATATGTCTGCATATGTGTATAGCCATATATCTATATATACAGATATAATATTATATGTCATATGATCATGGTTTTGATTATATAGACCACTAATGGTTTCTTCTTAAATTCTTAGAGTGAATTGGCCCCAAACACCAACCAAGACATAAAGCAGTTACGTGCGAAAATAATTTTAATTAAAATTATTTGAGAATAAACATTACTAGGTATTTTGTAAGCAGTGTTAGGGAAGAGGCAATATTATGTGTTTTTTTGTCCCTTTTATGAAGGAATTTGACTTCCTGAAGCCCACGAAGAAGGAAGGAGAAATAAAAGAATCAATTACTGACTAAATGTTCTTTAAAAAAAAAAATCTTTAAAGTTTTTCTTTGTGGAATAATCCTTGAATTCAAAAAGAACAAAACAATGAAACTGAAAATATAAAGTATGATAATGTTAGTATCTAATTTTTTAAAATACCTAACTATTTAGTATTTATTTTTATTTACAATGTTAAATACTTTGATGGCGAAGTAAAAAATATTTGAACCCTTGAAGCTCCACTTCATTTCTTTAAATTTAGGTCTCAGTCTGCAGTGTGAGGTATAACTTTGTAAATATGTGAATTAGGTTTATATAATTAGTCTCTCTCTGGTCAATATTCAACTGCACCTTTTTTAGTAATATATAGTAATATAGATTTTGGTAAATATAGATTTTGGGAGTATAGATTTTGGTAAAATCATAATTGCTTTGAGAGCTTTTATGTATAGAGTACTGTTCCATATTTTTCAGGCTATACATTTTCTTATTTCCATGGATTCAACTATGCATATGATAGCACTGAGTAAATATTTATTGAATGAAAAAAAAAGAGGGGGACTCATATACTTATATGAAGGAGATGAGATTAATATAAATGAAATATTCAACAGAAAAAATGTCAAAAATAATGATATATACTAATTAGAACCAAATAGATATGGAAACTTTGGCTAAAGATAATTAGCAACACAAAGGGTTGTCCATTAAAATAAAATGCCTACTCTCAGAGAGTAGGCATGGGAAAACTTCACTTGGGGTGTTATTAAAGAGAGAAAGCATAGTTATTAGCAGAGAGCAATGAAGATATGTAAGTCAAGGCTATGGGGGTAAGATAAGTTGAGGTGATTTGTTGCAGACTTAATAATGATATGAAAATCTTTGTTGCCAAAGGTAGAAATTCAAATCTGACAGAGAGACTTGTCTGGCAGCAGCGAAATTAAGATCTAGGGCAAAGCAAGAAATAAAGGCCATTGAATAATTAGGGAAGAAATTGAGGGAAAAGAAGGATGAAAACAAGCAGAAAAATAATTCATTTTCGGCTTTTGAAAGTGAATAACTTGTGACCTGAATTAAAATGAATTCTGCAGTAGTAAAATGAGATGGTGTGGTAGATGGGATGGATTGGTACTCAACAGCCATTCCACTGTCCTTCTGATGTGTTAGATTTCCCAAACTCCCTTTGAGCTAGGGTCTAGATATAAACTGGGTTCAAACACTTAGATGCACTCACATGAGATTTGTAGGCAGAGACAAGGTAGAGCTACGCTTCCACCGTTGCTGCTGTTTTTGCTGGCAAGCACAGTCATGGTGACGTTGGACTTTCCTGTGGCAGCATTAGCAGAGGTCTCAGTGTTAAGCCATCAAATAGGTCTTGAGAGGTAAGATGTAGGGCATTCATTGGTGTTGCATCTTCTCCTATAATGAGCATATACAATCTGGAATTTGATGTTGAGTCTTCTTGCAAAACATTCTTTACTCTTCTCACAATTTTGAGCTCTCTAGGTTTATAGGCTGTAATATCCAAGAAAGCAATACTTCCACTAGGTGACAAACTAGTTCCTAAACTGGAAGTTGAGAATGCCATGAGGCCATCTGGGGGCTCCTTATGACCTTAAAATAGAAGAATAAAAGAGATTTATCTGTTGTATACCAAGATTAAAGTTCATTTTAAGGGAACATAGGGCTGCTATTAAAATGTGTGTCAGAGAGGAGTATGTATGTAACTGGAATAAAGGGGATATTTGGGGGTGTATCCTCATATTACCATGTCCCAAGGTTAAAGTTTATATACAATTCCAGTTAGACAGGCATGACAACGAATGGCTTAGGCCTATCAGAAATGACACCATTTAACCCTAAACAGCTGAGGGCAATGGAAACATGGAATTCTGTGTAAAAGAAGCACATTATATATACCAAATACGATCTTATGACCATTTGGAGAAACAAAAGCTAGAGTAGCCTCTTGTTCTTTATGTGTTATCTCTACATAAACATTTCCTTTTTTTCTGCTTGATTTCCTCCATTGTATATTGTTCTTTGATAACTTTGTGGGATATGTAAATGGGAAGGTTAGTGAACTAGAAGGAGAAAGAACATCACATAGAGAAGGACTCTATGACTAATAGAAGTTTGAATTTCTTCTCGTGGACAATGTATGTTTTCATTTGTATGAAGGAGTAGTTGAACAGTATAGGGTGGAAATCAGTTGTTGCTGCTACTTTTGTTTGGAAATTTATGTACAGGAAGAGAAGCGGTATGGTCAGGGAACACCCAGATGGACGGTGGGAGTTATCTTGCATTGTTGCTCAGTATCTCTTCACCCTCTTTCTGCTGTGCTTCCCTGTACTCCTGAGGCTGAGAAGCTAAAATCTACATTTCAAAGTCTCTTTTGAAGACAGAGCTCAGAATGTGGTTTAGGTTGGGACAATTCATCACCTTAATGTGGTATTTGGAAGGGTGGATAAAGTGAAGACCATAGGTCTGCCGTTTCTGTTGGTCATCACAGTCATAGAGGCCTTGGGTTTTTCTGCAACATTGGCAGAGATCCCAGTGCCACAGAATTAATTTGTGAATATTGAGAGGGCTCAGGGCATTAATTTTTGCCCGTGCCAATATATAGGTGTAATGTAGCTCTGGAGTCGACAGTACATAGTTTTCTAATCTGTGGATTTCAGCAGCTAAAATAAGATATATCTGAACCTATGGTCACAGTGACAGTGCCCTCCATTCTTGATTATAACAAAGCCAGAGAGTCTCCTCATGGGTTATTTCTGTGGTATTGGAGCCTACCCTCCAGGCTTTCTAATAAGTTCGTACAAATTTAATTCCTGTATTAAATTCATTTCTGCTTAAAATAGCCAGAATAGTTTCAGTTTTCTTCAACTTAACCTTGACTCAAAACAGATGGTGTATTGAGAAAGAAACATGATTAACCAAATTAAACTATTCTGTTTGATGAAAATCCTTTTTCTCTGAGCATAACATGAACTGGGAACAATCATAGGTTGGAAACAGATAATTTCAGTACAAAGGATATTGACTGATTTATCGAGACACCAAACGTAATTTATAATTTTCAACAGGTTCTTGCTTTTTTTTCTTGTTGTCTTTATGCATAGCTAGGCAAAATGACTATACAAATAGAACTAATTCATTCTAATTTGAACCTGGCTATTAGCTTTATTTATTAAAACACACACACACATACACACACGCATATATTTATTTCATATTAGTTTAATAGTCACAGTTGGTTATATGCCACTTCTATACTACTTATAAACTACATATTTATCAACAAATTTTGACACCTGAGAAGCAATGATGCATATCCATATGGATGTTTTTATAGTATAGAGATGAAAGATGTATGTCATACAGATGATAAAATCTAACAGTTTAGGGAAAAAAATGTCCTTATCTGTAAACAAAAAGAAAACTCATAATTAGGTTCAGCTAAGATCAAGCATTACATATTTATATATTGATTTAATTTTTGTTGTAATCTCTAATTCTTTTTCAAGTCAGACTGAGATATTTAAAGAGACAGACACAGAGATGCAGTCATGGGTCGTGTGCATTTCTGAAATAGTGGCTGATTACAGAGGTCCAATCTGGAGGTAGGCGGGGTAAGTCACCCACAGTTTACTCAAGAGATCGAATGACTGATCAATCTAGGGCTGATTATGTAGTGTAGATTTTGTATGGATTGCCAGCTTCTGCTTCTTTCCTTCTAAAGGATGCCAAAAACTTGGTGTTTTGCAATCTTCATATACTGCTAAGGTATACAGAATCACAGGTATTTGAGCAATTTGGTTGTGAGGAGCATATATTAATTTTATCTAGCTTTCGAACCTAGGCTGTAACGAAATTAACTCCTAGTTCTAAATAAGAATAAAAGTAAACATCTACCTTCAGTTGCAATTCAGAATCTATTTTCAGATTCTGAAGACCCTTATTACTGGTAATTTTAGTATAGAAACAATCTAGTCAGCATAAATTCTGCATTTAAAGACTGTTCACCAATATCATAACTGCAGGATATTTTCCATCTTTCCTACATAATATATAATTTGCTGTGTCCTCTGTGCTTAGAGTTACAAATAATGATTGATATATTCACTCTTGTTTTAATTTATGTAAGGCTGACTTCCTTTTTCTGTCTTTGGGGAGGACAGACACATACATATGTTTGAGAGACAGCACTTTCTTTTATATTTAATTATAGGTACAAATCTGTCCTCTTTGAGGCAGGAAAAACACTCATGAAAGATGAAAGTTTTGATATATTATTTATCAAGTTGATTTCCTATTTTTTATATATTGCTAAAAAGCATACAAAAAATGCTATAATTTCAAAAAAAGAAATGAAAAGCAATCAGAATATTTCTTGGAAATAAAAGAATAAAATATTGTTATATAAAAGTCAAAAAAATTTTCCCCAAAAGCCAGCCCCAGACATGAAATAATTAGAGGTCAAATAAAAAGTATCATTAGAAGAAGATTTAGACTTGATGGATCCAGGGACTGTTCCCTTGCCCAAACCTTTGTTTCCTTAGAGGTTTCTGGCAGCTTGCAGAATAGAAGTAAATTTTATGATAAAATTACTTCTAAATATTTTGGAGCAAACAGTACTTACCCTGACTTCGTATTTTCTCATCCCTCTGTGTCCACAGACAGCAGGAAACCCTCTTGTTGACTAAGGCAGTGTTTGATAATAACCTTTTTCTTCTTGTTATATTACTTGGAGTGCTCATCATTTGAGACATGTAATGTGTTGGGAATCTCCTACAGTCCACTTCAATTGCCAGGCACCATAGCTTCCATATTCTCTCTGCACGCCATTTTTTAAAATCCAACTTTCCAGCTGAGTAGATTGAGGCGCACACTATTTTCTGAGTGTCCCATGAATTTCACATATGGGATTGGCAAGAAAATGTGTGCTGACCTTTCCACCCTCCCCACCATCCCCTGCATATAGTCATTCAGGAAAAACTTTTTATAGTTGATATTTTTGCTCTTTATCCATAATGCCTCCAAACACTTCAGGAACTTAAATAATATATTTGAAAGAGAAAACAAAATTGAAACTAGAACACAAATTAAGTCACATAACTCCCATAAAGAGCAATATATTTTAACATGAGATTTTAGATAAGATTAGGAATAAATACATAGACATGCCTTGGGGCATGGGCATCTAAATTTTGCCACTAAATTCAGTGTAATTGTCTGAATAGTTATGTGCAATTAGTTTCTGATTGGCTGGTCAAAAGAATAATGCTATTGAAAGAGACATATCTAGATTCTTTTGTAATAGGATAACAAAGTATAATTTTGAAGTAGATCCTGAAACCAAGGTATATCTAATAGATGGCATCTCTAAATTTATCAACACACAACTATTTGTTCCTACACCTTGCAGGAAAAAAGCAAGATTTGTTCCTGAGTCCTTACTTAATTGCACATAAACACACAAAGGTGCATAAAAAATACATATACACATATATGCACAAAGACACACACATAACTACATATGCTCATATTTAAACATGTACACATATACACTCACCCATATTATACACATATGCACACACAAAAATACACACATGTATACACAGATCTGCCCTCTTTCAGAAGAATATATGGCAGGGTATTGGCTTAGCCCTAGATTTATCTCTTTCTGTGAAACATTTATGTTTCCCCTCTACCCGCTCTAGATTTTCCATAGAACTAAGATCAGGGGTCAGCAAACCTCAGCCTTACGGGAAGAATCTGGTCTGCCACCTGTTTTTATATGATCTGAGAGCTAAGAATGGTGTTTACATTTTTAAATGGTTTGAAAATTCAAAAAACTATTTTATGTCATATGAAAATTGCATGAAATTATATTTTCATGTCCATAAATAAAGTTTTGTTGGAATATAGCCATACTCATTTATCTCATATTATCTAAAGCTATTTGGGCTACAACAGCAGAGTTGAGTAGTTGCTACATCAACCGCATGTGGCTCTCTCATCTTTTCACACTGGTGCTCAAGACACTACCAATCAAAGTGATGCAGTTATAAATCCTTAGTGTTTCAAGTGCCACACATTATCTCCATTCCATGAGTTTTTCCTATTATTTTTATTACTAGTGCATACACATCTTGAAGCAGAAAAATAAAAGAAATGCGGACTTCTTTTGTTGTATTTTTAAGACACAGTAGAGTGTGGATTATTTTGTTGTTGAATTAGGTCAATAAATAAGAATTTTTTTAAAAAGGCATCGTCTACGGCCATGCTACCCTGAACAAGCCCAATCCCATCTGATCTTGGAAGCTAAGCAGGATCGGGCCTGGTTAGTACTTGAATAGGAGACCACCTAGGAAGACCGGGTGCTGTAGGCGTAAAAAAAATTTTTTTAAACAAGAGATTGTAAGAGGACAAGGTCCTTGGTATCTGCGAGGTCAACTAAGGGTTGCCTCACCTAAAAATAAACAAACAAACAAACAAACAAACAAACAAATAAGTAATTAAGTAAGGCATCAACATCATGCTAGAAGTCCTAGCAAGAATAAGATGCAAGAAAAATAAATAAAAGGTATACAAATTGGAAAAGAAGGAAAAGATGGTCCTTATTTGCAGATAATATAATTGTCTATGTAGAAAATCTTATAGAAGCTACTAAAATCTATAACTAACATGTAAGTTTAGCAAGTTCACAGAATAAAGATCAATATGAAAGGTCAATTTTATTCTTGTATACCAGCATGGAATAATTAGAATCTGAAATGTAAAAACCAATAACCATTTAAAATAGCACCCCCCAAAATAAAATACTTAAGTGTAAGTCTACTGTACAGAAAACTATAAAACACTGGTAAAAGAAACCATAGAATAGCTAAATAGGGAGACATTCCATGGCACAAATTAGAAAGCTCAATATTGTTAAGATGTCAGTTCTCCCTAATCTCTCTAAATTTTCAATGCAATCCCAAATCAAAATTCCAGCAAGCTTTTCTATTGGTATCAACAAGCTAATTCTAAAATTCATACAGAAAGGCACAGAACTAAAATAGCTAAGGCAATTCTAAAAAAGAGGAACAAAATTGTAATACATTACCTGATTTCAAGACTTATTATAAACCTACATTAACATAAAGAGTGTGGTATTGGCACATAGATCAATGAAACAAAATAGAGCCTACACATATACAGTCAACTGGTTTTTGGCAAAGGGTAAAAGTTAATTCAGTGGAAAAGGATACCTTTTTAACAAATGTTATTGAGAAAATTAGATGTGAATTTACAAAAACAATGAACATAGACACATATTTAACATCTTAAATAAAAGTTAACTCAGAATAAATCATAGATCTAAATTAAAATGTAAAACTATAATATTTCTAGAAGATATTGTGTAAAATCTGCATAACTTGAGTCTGGTGATGGGTTTTAGATAATACACCAAAAGCATAATTTGTGAAAGAAAAATAACTGAATTTTAAAAATCTCGGACTTCTTCAACCTTAAATATTTTTTTGCTCTGTGAAAGACTGATAAGAGAATGAAAAGACAAATCATAGACTGAGAGAAAATATTTGCAAATGTTATATCTGATAAATGACTTGCATCTAGAATCTATAAAGAACTTTTAAAGTTCAATTAAAAAAACTAATTACAAAATAGCAACATCTGAACACACTTCACTGAAAATAATATGTGAATGGCAAATAAACACGTGAAAAGAAGCTCGACAGCATCTGTCATAAAAATGCAAATCAGAACTGTAATGAGATACCATGACATACATATAAGAATGGATAAAATTTTTTAAAAAAACGACAACCATATATGCTGACTAGGATGTGGAACAATAGGAACTCTCATTCCTTTCTGGTGAGAAAAAAAGATCGAAATTTTTCTGAGTGAGAAGAACCTCAACTAGTGTTATTGAATACTAAATGACTTTGGAAATTAGCTTTTGCTGTGGATTTGGTAATGTTTATTAGTGAATTCAACCTAAAATTACAAAGCAAACAGTCTTTTTACATGAGAAACTTATAATATGGCAACATTTATTTAAGGACAACTAACATTATTTGGATTATAATTTGGATTACAATCAAATTATACATTTTCCACAATACCAAAATTCAAAACAAGATGTGAGATATCCATTTTCACAAAATATTTTCTTGGTTATGAGCTCAAACTGCAGTTTCAGTAGCATTTTTCAGACCTCAGTGCAACTGCCAAATGAATTTTTATATTTCAAACTCCATTTATGCAACTGAGAAGCTTTCACCTAACTTTGTATTGGAAGTGACTAATCTGCACTGTAATGACATGGTAAATGGCAAATGTCAAGAGAAAAATATAATAGGATTCTATAAATGTCTTCTAAGTGAAAAATATGTTTAATCTAAGATCATAACTCATAGACTGCTATCAACATTTAGCAATACCTATCTGTGAAAAGATTTTTTTAAAGAAAAAAATATGTAAGATCTTACAGATCAGCTTTAACAGATGAATATTTGCAGTTGATTTTGGTGATAGAGAATACTAACTGAACCAAAATTAAGCAAAATATTATTCTAAGGTAGAATTTCATTCTTGTCATCAGTAGACCTGAATTACAAAAGGGTACTTATATTTTTAAAAATTACCATATTTATAATTCGTCAATAAAAATGTGGAAGTTTGTTTTCTCTCTTGTTTAGAAGTACCTACATAATAGCTTTAATTTTGCCTCTTGGCCCACAAAGCCAAGATAGTTGCTACCTGGCCTTTTACATAAAAACCTTGCCAACCTGTGCCCTAGAATATTTAACATTTTTGCCCTCCTAACTAGAGGTGTTACTGCTCTCCAGGGACCACAAGAGAATCTAATTCTATTTTTTGGATGGGAGTTAAGAGTGTAGAATGGGTTATCTTTTCTCAATACCATGTATTTCTGACATCAAAATTGAAATTTAAAATATATTTTCCCACAAAATCACTGGGATTAGTTTCTGTGAAATAGGTGTATTACTACCTATGGTTCTAGTCCATTAAACAGTAAGTGTGCTTTGGTGGACCTGAGTACCCAAACAGTATTTTAATTAAATTTTTCAAGAAAATGAATACTGAGTTCCTACAAAATGGCTAGTAATCACACTTTTAGAATAGAGCTCTATTACAATTCAAAAACTACCTATAACTTTTTCTTTCCTTTAAGTAAGATAGCGTCATGGATAGTTTACACTAGTCCTCATCCAGTTTCTAATTCCGGTGCAGTTTTTAACTTCCCTAGCTTTTCTTGTCAAAAAAAAACCTTTTCAAAATTACATTAACTAGATATTCAGATCAGCAAACATTGTTAAATATAAATCAGTTAATGTTGATAAAATAAACTAAGAATTATGAGCATGATATTATGTCATCTATATTATTATCTCCAGGTAGAACTGAACTGCTGGGGTGAAATAATGCTACTCTAAATTCTGATAGCCAGATTGACTCCCAGGCAGGAAATCACCTCATTCTCTTAAGGTGGATAATTACACACTGAAACCCACATGAGTCTCATTAATGAACAGGCCAAGGTAATAAACAGATCCCACAACATTCTTATTAGCCTAATACACTACACTTGGGGTAAAAATAAATCCACACTGAGTAAACCTGATAATCAAGAGTCTGAAGTTAGGCATAGTGTTAGAATGGGCATATAGAAGAAAATATAAAACCAAAGACAGAAAGATAAGCATACATGTAATAAGAATTACTTATTCATCTATCCATCCACATATCTGATTATTTTATAGTTCTTTTCTTATTTTTTGTAGACGTATGTCAACATCCATTTTTTAAATTTACTTTCCATTTTTAAATCATTAGTTCATTCATTTGACAAATATTTATTGTTTTTACTGAGTTCTAGGCAAGTTGTTAAGAAATATAGCTATATCCTCAATATCCAATAAGAGAAACAGATAATTAATGTCTAATTATGAAAACATAAAAATGGATGGTAATTCACTTATTACATTGAAGAATTTTTACAATTAAAAATTATTTTCCTTATGTCATTTATGATTTGTAACAACCCTCTTAGACAAGAATTGTTAACTCCAATTTTACACTTGTGAAAATCAATACTCCAGTTAAATGACTCGTGAAAAGTTCTGTAGTAAACTCAAATCTTCTGATTCAAGGTCTAGAACTTTTCACACTACATCAAACCTATCCTATTCTTTATGATAATATTGATTTCAAATAGCCTGCTCTCTCTTCAGCTTGAATATTTGACTAATAAAAAAACTTTACCAAATTTTCCTCATTACTTGAAGAACCAGGTTTCTTGTTTTAGTACTTCCATGGTATCTGTGAATTCCTCTTCATTTATCTTCTCAAATCAAATGTAGCAAATGCTATTGCTTTTATTATCTCACATTCAATACCTTCTCTATTCCTTTAAGGAACTGCTTCTCCACATTTTTACTTACCAACTTTACTACCATTTTGTAACACTCTCTTTCTCAATATTCAGCCTAAAAGAATTGTGGACTAAGCACAATTTCCTCTGAAAAACAACTTTTTATTATGATGGAAAAAACACTGACCTATGAATAAAATATTTGATCTTCAATAATTATGAGTTTTTCCTTTTGATGGCTCTTCAAATTTTTAAGATTTAAAGAAGTAACAATGATTGTAGACTGCTGTGGAGCCATCATATGAATTTTTGATAATGACATCTGTGGGAAGGAGTGCTAATAAAACAACAATGTCTAACATTTGATAAGTGTATACTGTGTGCCAGGCATTGTGTTAATTGCTTTATGTGTATTATCACTCATAATCTTCAGTAAACCCATTTAAGGCAAATATTCTCATTCTTAAGTTACAGAGGTTGCCCCCAAATACTGTGGTTAATAGTATGGACTCCATAGCCAGACTATAAGAGTGTATGAACCCTACTTCCATCACCTTCTAGCTTTCATCTATGAAAAACCTGCATTTACTCTTTTTGGACTTTTGCCAAACATTTTTCTGAAAAAGGACAGGTGTGTGTGTGTGTGTGTGTTTATATGTCCATTTGCACATACTTATGAGTATGTGTGTGCTTATGTGTATATAAATATGTCTGTGTGTGTTTGCGTGTGTGTACTTGTGAGTATGTGTATGTTTTATGTGCATCCATGTGTGTTTATGTGTGAGTGAGTAAGCATTTAGGAACAAATGTTGCCCTTCTCCCACAAACCATGTGTACAGATGGTGAGTTATGTGCTGGTAATTTGAAGATGCCCTTGCATTAGCTATATCTTGGCTTCAGGTTCTAGTTGAAAATACATCATACAAATCCACCATAAGTTTGAAATGGGTGGGGAAAAAAGGAGAGCTATCAGCTTCCAGTATTTCTGCCTCCAGACTCTTTTAGTTTTTATGTATACTATTTTTATGTATAATATTTAACTGTTTCTAGAGGTTTTTGTTATTTTATCATTTTATTTCCTTGGATTATTTTTAGTTGATTTTCTGGTGTTTAGGTAACAATTTTATTTACAGAAAGCTTCATGTATATATACATATGTATTTTTTTTATTCTCCTACATGTGTATCTTAATTATTTTCCTTTTAGAATAGCTATGGCTCAGTATGTTCTGGTATGTTATTAAATAAGTGTTTGTACAAAGTATATTCTTATCTTATTCCTGTTTTTAAAAAGAATAACCATAATGTCTCTCCATTAAGTATGATTCCAGCTCCAAGTCTTAAATATATACTCTTTGTTGTGCTAAGAAACAAATACTCCAAATATAATTTTTAGTGTTTTAATCAAGATTAGATGTAGAATTTTTAAATTCCTTCTCATCATCTATTGAGATAATTATATGATATTTTACTATCTTAATAATATGATGAATTATGATAATAATCTCTCCTGCACTATACCAGAATTTCTTGGCTGTGCTAAATCCTAGTCATTACAGAAATATATGTTTTAATTTATTTTTTTATTCTTTGAAGTGGACTAAAATGTTATTTATCATTTTAATATCTCTATTTACAAGTGAGGTTACCTGTCACTTTTTTTGGTTTGGCCTTCTTATGTGATTTAACATTTTTATTTCTAAATGGACAAAGATAAGTTATATATCCTTTCTTTGTATTAGAATCATTTTCCATATAAAGAAACAATGTTCTTGAAAAGGGATTTTTTTTGGAAAATTAAATAACAATTTTTCAATAATTCTATTTGAATCAGGACTAAAGCAGAATAAAGTAATGCAGTTTCTCAAGAATTGTCCTAAGGGTCACTTCAAAGTCATTTCAGAAGGTTCTTAAAAACATCCAACTCAGACTTACCGACAGGGTCACTTAATGACTTTTGTGGGCCTTAGGCACTTTTGCCTCTATGGACTCCTTTTTCCATAAGGAAATATTAAAAAATTATGTTTCACATATGTGTTAGTATAAAGACAAGTATATTAATATTACATATTAAATTTTTTTCTTAGACCTAAAAGTTTTTTTTTTTATTTAGAAAAATAAAATATTTCACAGGTCCTGCTGTGGATAATAGGTACATTGGCCCTGCATACTGAATTGAACTCTTCAGATATAGGAGCCAGAAATGTGCATTTGAACAAGCACATCTGTGGTTCATGCACCTAGTGGTCTAGTGGTTGAGAGAACTGGGTTTACTGAGGACCAACCCAAACTTTGCCACCAACTGATAGCTAATAGTTGCATGGGGCCAGTCTCTTGACCTCTTCAGGCTTTAATGGTTTTGTCTGTAATGTCTCTAATTTTCTTTTGCTAAAAACTTTTATGAGCAGATACTTTATTGAGAACTGACGAATTTCTCATCTTCTTATGTATTCTTTCATTCATAAGAAAGAATACATAAGAAGATGAGAAATTCGTCAGTTAGGTAAATGGATACATCAGAAATTGTGCCAAGTAGTGTCAGAGGCACTAGGAATATAGCAATCACTGAATAAGATATATTTGATCCTTGACATCTTTGAGCTCACAGTAGAGTGGGAAGATAGACACTCAGTAAGTACATAGAATTGTGAGGATATGAAAATAAGGAAGTATGGAGCAATAACAAGGAGCTTTTAACCTAGTCTGGAAAGGCAGACAGTGTCTACTTGAAAATAAAAAGGGTCAGCAGATCAGGAATGATGTTGAGGAGAAAACACTTACGTGGAGAAAACATTATTCTTGAATGCATTAAAACAAGGGAGTATGATGCATTTGAAGATTGAAAAGAAGAGCAGGATGGCTGGAACAGAAAGGTATAGAATAAGAATTGCATTTCATGCCGACGAAGAAGTTCATTTGCCGTTGTTTTATTTCATTTCAAAAAGAATCCAAGATGACTTGTTTATCTATTCATACTGTGCCCAAAGCTGTTTATTTAGGCAGTATTTATTCAGAGCTTATCATGTTACACATACTGCCACAGTAAATGTCCTAATGGGCCTTACAATCTATGGGTGAGACAGACATTAAACAAATACTTAGGCAAATAATTATGTAATTAAGCTTGTACTAAGTGCTGTAGAAGAAAAACATATTATGTTATAAGAACATAGAAAAAGAAAGCTGACTGAGACCACTCGAATGCTGAAACGAGAGAAGAGTCCAGAGACAGGGTACTGAAGAAACATGAAAAGGGCTTTTAGGAGGGAGAATAACATGGTACGAATCTGAAATAGAAAGAGCTCAGCAAGTACTGATTGTATTTTGGAATTTTTCAATAATTTTGTCTTGTTTTTCAGAATAATATATAGCTGAGCCACATTATATTGTGGAAATAATATCTGATCAAAAATAATAGAATTAATTTTGATACTGCAAACAATTAGCTATTCAATTAATTAAAATCTCTTTATAAACTGTGTATTGGACTAGATATTTCAAAGCTTATTATAAATTTAGCTATTATTAAGCATCTTCTGCGTACTTTATATTAAATTATTTATTCCTTTCAGCAACCTAATAGAATCGGCATTATTTTTGTCATCCAGGGAAGAACATGTTGGCGTGAGATGTTTCTTGTTTTTCTCCTCTTCTTTCTTCTCCATTTTTCTCCTCCTCTCTTCACCAGCTCTTCTTATTTTATGTCTTACTTAATTATTGCTATTTTCATTTTCCTCTTTGGTGTTCCCATTTAAAGTCTTTAAGTATAAAAATTAGCATTTTTATTGTCCTTCCCTAGAAATGCTTTGGTTTCTTCTCATGTTTTTGGCTTATTTTGTATTATTTGCTTTTATTTTTCTTGCTTGCTGCCCTCTATAACTTCTTTACTGTTTACATCTATATAAACTCTCATTTTGATTTTAGATTAAAGATCTCAAAATTATGTTTCTGTTCCTTTCTAGTATTCTTTGCCTCTTTAATGTCTTTTGTCGGTGTTTTTCTGGAACACGTAGTTCAATATTGCTAGGTTTTCATTATTTGATGTTCTCTTATATGATCAACTTATTGATTTATTTTAATGTTCAAAACAGTGAAACATACCATACCATATAGCATTGTAGTAACCTCTTCACTTCTTTATTTTTATGGGGAAAATATAGTAGATGATTTCATTTGTTTTTAGTAGTACCCCTTAAAGAAAAAAATTGCTGGAATTTGTTTGCAATTCATTCAGTCTCTTTTCCAAGAGAACTGTTTATTTATATTTAATGGTATAATTGACACATTTATGTCACTTCTCTAATAGCTATTATTTTGTGGTATTATCCTTCCTTTTGCTTTGCTTTTATATAGTTTCTGTGGTTTGTGTGGTAGAATTTGCCTCTTGGTTTTAAATCTATCATTTTTCAAATACTTCTACTATTAATATATTTTAAAACAACAGATCCAAGTATTTTACTGTTCATTTTTATTAACTTAAAAAATTTTGAAATCTATCAGAGAAATAAGAAATCTAGCACTTGGATGTATCATATTCACCTAAAAAAAAAAAAAGCCTTTTTTGAGCTTCATATATTCCTGTAGTATATAAGCACTTAATACTTAGCCTAAATTAAAATTTATTTTATTAAACTTTATTGCATTAACCTTCCTTTTCTTAATATTATAATCCCCTTATCTCTTATAGATGTCTTTCATTTATTTTGAGGATTCCATTGTTTCTTCTGATCTTTAAACTGTGGGACTTTCACATCAAAATGTCATTAATTTTCACTCTAAATAAGAAAAACTGGTATTCTTGGGTACTATTTTGTGTTCGATATTTCCAGTTCTCTTAACTTTAAGATCTTCTCTTATGATGTTCTTTTATTAAAAGTTAATGAATATTAAAGACATGATTTATCTTTTCATTTGTAAAACGATTTCACCTTTATTTTTTGGCAACTTATAGAGAGTACTACTATTGTTTTTAAACGTATAAAACTTGACAGATGGTTTTCTACGTGAGCCCAAATCTGGCTTATGTCTATTTTACTATAAAGTTTTATTGGAATATAGCTATGCTCACTCAGTCATTTCTTTATAGGTAGTCTATAGTTGCTTTCATGCTACAATGGCAGAGTTAAGAATTTATGACAGAAAGTACATGATTGGCAAAGCCTGAGATATTTACTATCTGGTCCATAAGAAAAAGTTTGTTGTTCCCTGGTCTCGAGGGTCTTTCATTTCAAGAAAATTATTACTATTATTATTATTAAATTGCTAGCCTTTATAGTTCTTAAGAAAGTACTCATTATTTTTCTAGTTCTGCCATTTTCTTTAAAATTACTGTCATCTGTTATTTTACTGAAATTTAGGATGCTGAAATTACAGCACACTGATTTTTCACTCTACAAAATTAGTTTTTTTCTGTTTTTTTTAATTATGTGGAGTATCCAAGTTTAATAAAGTTACTCATTATTCTTTTAATTTTTTTAAGATAACAGTTATAACCAGAGCTATGATCATTTATTTTCCTGTTCAGGCAATTTGTAGAAGCCATCTTTGGAAGTGACTGCTACAGGGTATTAGAAACTTCATCTTCCCCTTTAGTGCAGTAATGCTTTGTAGTTGGACCTGAATTACTTTTTCAGACTTTCTGATTGTTAAGGTTAATTTTCTGGGTTTGGGTTATTATTTTCTTTGTTTTAGACTTTTTAAGTATTTGTTACATAGGGGAGTGAGGCTAAAAGGAAGAAAACTGCATTGTCAAACACTTGGCCATTTCTCTGGAAAATCATTTCTAATTTATTGCTTTTTAGAATATATAAAGTAATATTTTATATTCACATGAGTAGTAGTAAGCAAATGGCTGGTGATATTGATGTCTTATTTCTAAATGCCCTTATATATTCAATTTAATGATTGTCAGAGCTAAAAAGAACTGAAATTTTTCATTGGAGCTTTTTAATGTATAATTTTCCATTGCTTTTTACCCAAATTTAAAACATAAATAGAATGAATTTCATTTACTTAGCACTTGCTAAAAAAATTATAATGAAAAGACTAGTTTTACCAACCCACAAAATTTCTTATAAATTAAACGGAGAAACTAAGTCAAACATCTTTTTCTAATTATTAAAATTAATGTAAAATTTTTTATTTAAATTTGATAGACTGTCCCAAGTTCTTATTAATACCTAATCTTTTAATCCCTGAAATAATTTCTATCTCTGTCTTCAAATTATGATTGAGAAGTTCTCACTACCAGATTTTTCTTACAGATAACATGTTGTCATGAATTGTTGACTAGATCTTCATCTTCTTTTATTTTATAAATTTGTTTCCATATATCATAGAAATAAGCTGCTATATTTATTCTGTGTTATCTCATGAAACATAAAGCCTTTCTTCTAAAGCCATGTCTAAAGATAAAATAATAGGTTTATCACTTATACAAATAGGAAACTAATATATGTAGAGCAAGTCTCTTCAGCTAGTAAAACCCAATAAACCTAGTAAAATTTTAACTGCAGCCAGTAATTTCAACTTCTCATACAATGTTGATTTTTTTATCGGAGTAATCTGTCTCCCTTCTTAATAAATTGTAATCACTGCTCTTATTCCAATAAGATTTTGCTAGGTCAAATCAGCCATATATTCACAGTTATGTAATGAACAATGTAAATTTAATGTATTTTTTTTGTAAATGCCAGGAGTTCAATGCAAAAAGAAAATTTTAAAAAAGAGTAAATTAAAAAGTCAAGTATGTGATGAGTGGATCTCTAGAATGTGTTAGGCAGTGAGTTTTCTTCTAAAAACTTCAACTTAAATATATCTTAATTTCTATTTTTGGCCCCCAAATAAATGTTGCTATAAAAACTCAGAACTAAGTTACCTAGATTTTCAAAGCTTTAAATTTTGTAAAATGTCATGATATCTACCTCGTGAACCTTTGAGAGGATTCTCCTTAGAAAATTTAAATGTATTTTTTATATTGTGTGTGTTGAAATAAATTTGAAGTCAAAATTAAGTGTAAACAACTAAGCCATATATCCAATAACTAGTGGGCTCTTAAACAAAATCTGGCCTCTGCTTTTTCAGGCAAAATTTGGTATAATTTTTCACCAGAAACAAAAAAAATCTTATTTTGGACGGAAATGTAATTAGATTGAATCCCAAATAAAATGTCAAGTTAAAGGAAATAAAATGGCCAGCAGGAGTCATTTATTTATCTTTGAGCTAAACTCCTATTCATGAGTTTAATGAAGACTGCAGATATTCATGCACACAGTCCCAAAATTGGGGTCATTTCAGCATGTCTATGTATTATGGAATAGCAGTCATCCAGATGATAAGAAACAACAGGCACATTATTTCTTTTTTCAAGAAAGCAGAAATAAATATAAATTATTAAAAATATAAAACATTTACTCTGATATTTATGTGTTGTCTTTTTATTGGCACTTCTTTAAGAAGTGTGGGTTGTGGTGGTGGTTATAAAGCAAGTATAATAATGACTTCTGAAAATTTTATTCTACCCAGTGGTATTTGAGGGTATTTGAAAAAAATAAAAGCAAATCTACATTATAATGTCATATATAGGTAGGAACTCAGCAGAATAATCTTTATCCACCTGCCAGAGTATATAAGACTATATGTATAGCAGATGTATATGGTATATAAATATGAATCTAAAATGCTTACCCACTATTTATAAAAATTATGAAACATTCTTTTCCTAGTACATAAAAAGTAGAGATTACATAAATTAATAATAATCAGAGCCATTATTATTTAAGTGATAAATTATTAGTCCTTTACCCTGTTTTCCCACAAGAAAATACACATAAGTTGTTAAAACTACTCTTTAAGTTTTGGTTCTTTTTTTGTCCCATTTTTTATGTCAGTTATGACAAATTCTGATCTTATAGTCCATTTGATGTTGCGATTAATGTAAATGCTTTTGTGGTTAAATTTCTTTTGTTTTGTCATAACACCCCGAGCAACTTTTACGTAGCACTTAATTGCTCCTCGATATAACTCTTTATCTTTATTGTTTTCTTGTAAACTATGAGCTGCTTGAGGGAAGAAACAGTGTCTAAATGAGTATCTAATATCACAATGACTATTTCTTAAATTAGTGATTTAATCACATACTTTGTTAACCTCTCTCTGGACTATAACAAACATAATTAACACATATCAAGTAGCTAGACTGTATCAAACACATTCAGTAGCTCATCTGGTCCTCACAACAACACCAGTGATACCTATACCATTGCCACAAATGAACTGATAAAAAAAGTGAAGCACTAAGAGCTTAAGGAACACTTCTCAAGGCCAAAAAGCTAATTAGTTGACAGAACCAAGAACTGTAGCCACACAACCTTACCAGACTTAATCATTGCCCTGGGCTAATATTTTGGATACCTGTCTACATAGGCCTTATCTACACACATAAGGCAAAATAGGGAGTGAAGGTAACTCTGAATCATTTCATGAAAATTCTTTCATCCTGGGAAAAGGAGACATTTAGATCCCCTGGACATATGACTTTATTTAAAGGTACCATACTGAAACCCTACTAATGTCTACAAAATAGTAATAGAGTGTCTTTAAATGTTACAAGTGATGATTGGAGAAAGAAATGTGCCATAGGAACATTTTAAAATTAGAAAATATAATACCTGAAATCAAAGCTCCTAAAAATAGCACCACCTTGTCATCAATTCATCATACTATTGTATTTTTAGCACAATATCCTAAAGAATACTATAACTTACAAAGGATCATCACTTTTAAGGATTATCAAAAAATAAAATAACTTTATTATAATGCCAATGTAAAAATAATCCAAGTTCCTAGAAATTATACAATTGGAAAAACAAAGAATGATATGTTTTTCTCACAGAAAGGGTACGCTGAATTTTATTTTTATTTCTCAATTAATGACATATAAATGAGACCATAAATTGTTCCAGATAGAGTTTGTAATAATTGCAATGATCATACTTACTGGTAAATACAAGTGTAAATTCATAGAAATCAGTTTTTCTTTGTGACTTATCTGCTTAAGATTAAAATTGTTTCATCATTCTTTTTTTTTTAAAGTATAGTTGGTATACAATCTTATATTGATTATATTCATTTTAGGTGTACGATATACTTTTTTTTGACATTTTTATACCTTACAGTGTAGTCACCCCACTAATTCTAGTAATTATCTGTCATCATGCAAACTTATCACAATATTATTGACTATATTCCTCTTCCCCTCTTCACTCATCTCCTCACCCCTTCCCTTCTGTTTCCATGAGTCTATTTTTGTTTTGTTTTGTTTGTTTTTTAATTCCACATATAAGTGAAACCATACGGTATTTTTCTTCTGGGAATTTATCCAAAGAAAATGAAAAGACTAATTCAAAAAGATACATGTACCCCCATGTGCACTGTAGCATTATTTACAGTAGCTGAGATATGGAAGCAACCTAGGTGTCCATTGATAGATGAATGGATAAAGAGGATATATATGTGTGTATGTGTGTGTGTGTGCGTGTGTGCGTGTGTGTGTGTGTGTGTGTGTAGAGAGAGAGAGAGAGATAGAAAGAGAGAGAGAATGTTATGCAGCAACTCCACATTTCTTAAGCACTTATTGATTTTAAGGTATCCTTCACCAACCTTCTTTTTTTAATACAAGTAGACTTTAATAACTTTTCCTTAGTTTATTGACAAAATAGACAAATGAGTAAGTAAAGATGTAGAAGACCTAGAAAGCATAACTAACAAAGAGACCTAACTGATATAGCTGCATCAGTCTGTAGTGTACCGTACTCCAAAAACAGAAAACACTTTCTTAATAAGTGCTATGGAACATTTATAAAAGTGGATCTATATTAGACCCTAAAGAAGGATTCGAAAAATTTTCAGGACCACAGCATTCACAAAATCCAATACAATAACATTAAAGATTAATTACCAAACTAGAAAACAAAGATTTCTACTCCCTGTACACTAAAACTTTCTTTTAAAACCATTTTTAGGTTAAAAGTGAAATAAAACTATAATTGGAGACTATCTAGAAAATTAAACATATGAAGACATTACATATCAGAATATGAGGGATATAACAAAAGCTAAGCTCACTGAAAAAAAAAGGTATTATCTTAAATTTATTAATAAAGAAGAAAGAATAAAGGAATGTGTATTAGAAATCTATGAAAGTAGAAACAAACAAAATTACAAAATACTCCTAAGTAACATAGAAAGAATTAATAGAAATAAATTCAGAAGTTAATAAAGTCGAAAACAGAAAAATGATGGAACTAATGAGTTCAAGAATTGTATTATGAATAAATACATTAAAACAAACCCTCAACTAGCCTAATAAATTGATTCTAATAAATATATGCAATAAAGAAAATACCTTTTGCCAGCATTTCTTTAAATGCAAAAGAAAGTCCTGCAAAGAGCGATGCGACAGACTCAGTTTCTAGGATGTTTGTTGAGACGTTTTCTAGTGTGTTTCTTTGTTTTGACTTGCAGCTCCTGGCAGCCTCCTTCTCGATAGTCATGTACTCGTTGATCTTATTTCCCCTTGTGAAAGGTAACTGGCTGCCCAGGCATCACACGGATTGGATTGTGTGTCTCAGTCTCTGGAGGCATCAAGAGCCAGCTATGCTCTCCTCTCTTTTTCCACCTTCCTAATACTTGATTTGGGTATGGCAATGTGAGAAGACCCTAGATTGGTGGTCTTGCTGCCTGAGTTCTAGTTACATTTCTGCTACTACCTTGGGTATTCTCAGGTCAAAGTCTCAAACAATTGAAATTTCACTTTCCTCTTCTACAAAATGATGGAGATTGGTTTTGATAATTTCTGAGTCTGTTACGAAGATAATGTTTTTGGTTAACTGCCTTTTGATACTCAGTGACCTGTTCACTATAACTTCAGCAGTTATTAGTTACATTGGTGGCTCAGACTCTGCTCTCCTCCACCCTAGGGTAGTGTCAGGTAATCAGCCAGAGGACATAGTAACCTCAGATTTCTTTGGTGACTTGGCTAGAATTGGTTCTAAAAATTTCATCAGTGAATTTTTTTCCTTGAACATATGTACAAAAATATTTTTATTTGGTTTATCGTGCAGATTGACAGTGAGTTCAGTAGGAACTGAGCCAAGCTAAGTGCTTCATTTACAAACCAGAAAAATGTAATTATTATTTCTTTCATTGAATCCTGCTTCATTCAGCCCATTTTCATCTGAGTTTGGAGCTACTTTCATTGATCAGAATGATCATCTATTCCAGATTGTATTTCTGCCATATCTAAAGGAAGGTATTAAATGCATTATATATTTGGGGCTTTTTCAGAGTCAGTCCACAGACAGCAGATTGCTGCCCAAAAGTTAAAAAACAGACAAACAACTTTCCCATACCCATGAAAAATCTGAGAATTCTTAGAGGAAGCAAATTCTGCAGACATTGTCATACAAAAGAAATAGTTCTTTATGAGAGCAGAATATGTAGCAACACATACCAGCTCCTCCCAGATCAAGTCTGCTTACTTGGACACTTATCAGACTGTCCGCACTAACTAGCTTGCATCCACATCCTACTGTTATTACTGATACTAATCACACTCTACTGAACACGGGTTGGAACCAGGAAAGAATACCAGCTCCAATATGCAAAGTGTCACCTTTTGTGAGCCCTTAATAAGTATTCATGAAACAAAAGCAGAACAAAGGAGAAGAACTCAATTTACATTAGGAGAGTGAGATAATGAATAGAGTATAGAAGAAAATTCACTTACATAAAAAGAAATTATAAAATTCATTTAGATTTGTATGCTGAAACATTTCTTTGCTGTTCCTTCTGACTAGAGAGAATGTCAAGGAGTGAGTGATGAGCCAGCAGGCTTTGGGGTGAAGTGTTGCTTGCTCGTGGGTGGGACTGTATTTTCTCTTTTCTTTTTAATGATTTCTTTTCAATTACAGCTGCCATACAATATTATATTAGTTTCAAGTGTACAACATAGTGATTAGACATTTATAGAACTTATAAAGTGATCATCCTCATAAATCTAGTACCCATCTGACACCATACATAGTTATTATAATATATTGACTATATTCTTTATGCTTTTTATCCCTGACTTTATACCCCCATGACTATTTTGTAACTACCAATATGTACTTCTAAATCCCTTCCCCTTTTTCACCCCCCAACCTCCCTCCCTTCTGGCAACTATCAAAATGACCTCTGTATCTATGAGTTTGTTTCTGTTTTATTTAGTTCTTTAGATTCCATTATGAGTGCAATCATGTGGCATTTATCTTTCTCTGTCTGACTTATTCCACTCAGCACAATACCCTCTAGGTCCATCTATGTTATTACAGATGGCAAGATTTCATTCTTTTTTATGGCTGAGTAATATTCCATTGCATAATGTACCACCTCTTCATTATCCATTCATCCATTGATGGACACCCAGGTTGCTTCCGCATATTGACCACTGTAAATAATACTGCAATAAACATATGGATACACATGTTTTTTTCGAAATAGTGTTTTAGGTTTCTTCAGATTATTGGGTCTTTCTTGTTATAGCCTTTGTCTATAACAAGATTATTGCGTCCTTTGTCTCTTGCTATAGCCTTTGTATGAAAGTCTATTTTGTCTCGTTTAAGTACTGCTACCCTGGCATTTTTGTTTGTTTGTTTCCATTTTCATAAAATATCTGTTTCCATCTCTTTACTTTCAGCCTATGTGTCTTTTATATGAAATGAGTCTCTTGTAGGCAGCATGTATAATGGTCTTGTTTTCTTATCCATTCAGCCACTGTATGTCATTTATTTAGAGCATTTAATCCATTTACATTTAAATTGTTGATAGATACGTAACTATCGCCATTTTATTATTCACATTTTTTATCTTTTTTCCCCCTTTTCTTCTTAAAGAAGTCCCTTTAACATTTCTTGTAATACCAGTTTGGTGGTGATGAACTCCTTTAGCTTTTTTTTGGTCTGGGAGGCTCTTTATCAGTCCTTTGACTCTAAATGATAGCTTTGCTGGGTAATCTTGGTTGTAGGTCCTTGCTTTTCATCACTTTGAATATTTTGTGACACTCTTCTGGCCTGCAAAGTTTCTGTTGAGAATTGGCTGACAGTCTTATGAGAGCTCCCTCATAGGTAACTAACTGCTTTTCTCTTGCTGCTGTTAAGATTCTCTTTGTCTTTAAACTTTGGCATTTTAATGATGAGTCTTGCTGTGGGCTTCTTTGGGTCCATCTTGTGGGGGACTCTCTGTGCTTCCTGGGCTTGTATGTCTATTTCCTTTGCCAGGTTGAGAAAGTTTTATGTCATTATTTCTTCAAATAGGTTTTCAATACCTTGCTGTCTCTCTTCTCCTGCTGGTACCCCTATGATGTGAATGCTGGTATGCTTGATGTTATTAAGCATAGACCTCTTAAATTATCTTCATTTTTTTAAATTCTTTTTTCCATTTGTTGATCTTCTTGGGTGTTTTCTGATACCTGATCTTCTAAATTGCTGATTTGATCCTCTGCTTCATCTAATCTGTTGATTCCCACTAATGTATTCTTTATTTCGGGTATTGTATTCTTAATTTCTGACATTTTTATGTTTTCTATCTCTTTGTTGAAGTTCTCACTGAGATCGCTGAGCATATATATATAAAACCAGTGTTTTGAACTCTATATCTGGTAGATCGTTTGTCTCCATTTTGTTTAGTTCTTTTTCTGGAGCTTTCTTCTTTTTTTTTTTTTTTTTTTTGTCCACCTGGGATATGTTTCTTTGTCTTCCCATTTTGGCTGCCTCCTTGTGTTTGTTTCTAGGTAGGGTTGCTATATCTCCTGGTCTTATTAGAGTGCCCTCATGTAGTAGGTGTACTGTGCAGCCCAATGGAGCAGTCTCCATGGTCACCCTAGCTGGGTCCTCCAGGTGTGTCCCTTGTGTGGGTTGTATGTGCCCTCCTGTTGTAGTCGAGCCTTGGTTGCTGTTTGCACATCATTGGAGGGATTGACTCTCAGGATGATCGGTTGTGAGGATTGGCCGATAATTATAGTGGAGGAGCTGTTCTGCAGAGGCCTACTCTATGAAGCAGGATTCACTGTAGCAGGGTTCTGGTGCCTGCCCAGTCTGGCCTTTGGGTATGTCATCCTCCAAGGCAGCCTGGTGGTGCTCCAACTCAGTCTGAAGCTTGCCACTAGGTCTGCCAGCCCTGGGACCTCCTGAGAGGGGCTCCACCACAGGCCAAGTTCAGCTACAGCCTGTGCCCTGCCCAGAGCCACCTGCCATGAGTCACAAAGCAATCCACAGATGGTCACCACCCATGCTGTGTGTGGAGGTGACTCAAGAGACCATGCGTACACTAAGGCCAGCTGCTGCTAGTACTAGACTTGGGGCAGTTCAGCCCAAGGTATGGGATACCCTGGGATCAGATGTTGCTTATCTGGGTTTTGTGAATCTTTGAGAAATTTTAGGAAAGTCTGTGGCATGAGCCAAGACAGGATGTTTGTATGGAAAATCCACCTGAAGTGACAGGTGGTCCTGCATATTTAGTGGGGTGGGATCTCAGGGAATCACCAGGGGAGGCGATAGTGTTAGCCAGGTTTATGGAGACTCAGATATGGTGGCCACCTGTATTTGCATTCTGGGTGGAGGTAGGGCTCAACAAAGGAACAGTGCCCTCTGACAGCACTTCTGTCTAGGAGAAAGCTGCCCCTCCAGCCCTCACCCTGAAGCCAGACAATTCAGTTCCCCCCTGTATATCCCTGGCACCCTTCAAACTGCACCCCAGTGCTGGAGCTCACAGTGAGTGAGTCCAGAGTTGTTAGCAAGTTCATGCCTGGGACCTTTAAGAGGAATGCCTGAGACTCTCTCTGCCCTCTGTCTCACTCAGCCACAGTCTCCACTGGTCTTCATGATCAGGACTTGTGGGGACTTCTCTTACCAGCACTTGAACCCAGTATGAGGGTGGGACCCCCTCACTCCTTTGAGGGGACCTCTTCAGCCAAGATATTCCTCCCGATATTTAACCGCCACATGCCAGTGTGGGACCAGCCCATTCTGCATCTCCACTCCTCCTACCAGTCTGGAGGTGGCTTCTTCTGTATGTCCTTAATGCAAGGACTTCTGTTCAGCTAGACTTCAGGTGATTCTCAATAATCATTGCTCTGCGGTTTAGTTGTAATTTTGATGTGGTTGTCAGAAGAGGTGAACACAGTGTTTTCCTACTTTGCCATCTTGATTGGAAATCCCATCAAAATCTTTAAATTTTTTAAATAAGCCTTGTGATATTGCATTTCCCTAAAAAGTAAATAATGTCTCCATCAATATGATATTCTACTAGTCAGAGGGCAGATGCAACCCATACCTTTCCAGAACTTATTCTTTATAACCAGTTAGTTAAGAAAGTATTTGGAGATTTCTCTTCCATTTGAAAAATTAGATAACACAATCAATTAACTTCCTGTTTATACCAAAGATTTTTTAATGAAAAGGGTAATAAGTGTTTGACAGCATTCCCATTGGTAAGAGGGAAAGAATAAATAAAGTTAGAACAGCAAATTAGGAAGAAACTTAGTATTTATGTATCCTGCATAATGATATTAAATGTCTCTATGAGAGATTTAAAAAGCCAGATGCTTTGGAAGGATATAAACTTGGGTAAGAGAACTCCTTTTCTAGATGCTAGGAATCACTGGTCCAGAGGCTGAGTCTGAACACAAATAGCCAAAATACCAGTAAAATTCAGCAAGTGAAACTAATAATTTCTCTTGATATTCGACCATTGTACATAGGTCAGATATGAGAAAATGGTAAGAAAACATTGAGAGTTCAGAGGAAGTGAGTATCCCATCCTGCTCAGGAAGAATTTAAGGTAGGAGGTACACGAGCTCACCCATAAAGAGCCATATATTTTAGCACTCAAGTGCATCACAGAAAGAAGATGCAGGGGCAAAGAGAAAATAAAGAAGTCTTGTTTAGGGAAAAGCAAATTTTAAATTTAAAAGTTAAATTTAACTAAGAGTGTCAAATGTGTGAAGGAGCTACTTACTGTGAAATATAAATAGCATTCAAGTTATAGGCTGATAATGGAAAGCTTTAATGCTTTAATAAATTAAAGCGTTTTAAGCAAATACGTAATACATTCAGCAACAAGCTCGAGAATCACATCTGGCATTGAGACCTGGAGTCATTGATTTGGAGATTATACACATAGGAATGATAAGATATACATAGAGGTACTATATAGAGAAGGAAGATGGCATTGAAAGAAAGGAGAGGAAGGAGAGACCATGTTCAAAGTAAATACCTATTTTAAAAGGCAAGCATTGAAAATGATACAAAAAGATGTAAAAATAATTATCAGAGAAGTTGAAGGAAATAGTTTTGGAGAGTCAAGGAAAGATTTAGCCTGCAGAAGGACTGGTTGGCAGCAGAACAGATACTCCAGAAAGGTATTAATCACTTTCAAGAAAGCAGACTCTGAAGAGTGGTGGGAAAGAAAGGTAATTATGTGTGGAAAAGAGAAAGCTACAAATGGAAAATAGTCTCCCTGGTATTTTGGTAATGAAACAAAGAGAAGGAAATAGAAAAAATAAGAGTAGCTTTAGACTAGAAGATTCCTTAGTTTCTGTGTAGACAAAGGAAGATGATCAATAGTGATTGACTTATGCAAGGAAAGGTAATAATTCACAAGGAAGATAAGAGGGTATGTAACGAGCACAGAGATGGTCAAGTTCATAAAGGAAGACCTTTTCTTCTGAGAAAGAATATGAAATAGAAATCATAATTAAATACACAGATATATTTAATAAATAGGATAGAATAGCCAGAATATACTTCAAATGCCTTTGAATTTAAAAATAAGAGATGAGATACCTTGTTATCTGTGTATGATGAGAACTAATATAAATTTGGGTTTTTCAGGTTATGCAAATTTCAAAACACTGTGGTGGAAAATTTAGTGCAGAATAAAAAGCTTTATGAGAAATAAAAATATAATTGTTCTATTGTAGAGCAAGATGAAGTTAGCTAGTATGCACTTATAGTGGACTTTATACATATGGTTAATATTCTTAAATACAGCTATCCAGCTTAGGCACACATATAACACATGGAAAGCGGAGATAATTTGAGGTAATATTGGCCATGATAATAGGTCTGGAGATAATAAGTAGGTCAAAGATAATAGATTCTATAATGCTAAGAGTTTCACTGAATGCTTGATTATGATCAAGATTCTAGTTAAACAGAGGAGAACAATAGATTGTGTGAATGGAAGGCCAAAGTTTATAATGAGAATGAAAGGTAGGTTGGACAAAAGTGAAAGAAATTTGGGATAGCAAATAATAAATTAGAAAATGTAAATCCACTTGTCCTTCTGTGCACTGCATAAGAGAACTAGTTTAAAGGTGAACAAAGGATCGATAAGGTGGAATAAAAAAAATTAATCCCATTAAAACACAAGATATAAAATCACTTAATAACTTATGATATCCCAGATGATAGAACTGGCTGGGATGTTGTTATATAGAGGATATATAAAATTTAGAGTGTCTCATCTCCTTCCAAGTATAACATGTCCTTAGAAAATGGTAAGTTATGGTAGATGTATTGATTCATTTCTTGGGTGAATGATTATCTGAAAGTGTTTGACTGCCAAGTAAATATTCTCACGTGTCAAAACGAAGACTAGATAAACATAAGAAGATTGTTCAACTTAAAATTTATTTCCAAATCAAAGCCCAGTTGCTTTCATTGATTCTCCTTGTATCCAGTGATTTTTCCCTGTAGCTTGCTAACTGTGAATCTCAGCTTAGTTTTAATATAGCTGATGGAAGGAAGGAAGCAAAACTGTCCTGTAAATAAAATAGAAAAAGTTGTTGGTCTCTGTATGTTTGAAATAATAGATAGAGCCTTGTGAATGTGAAATATTGCATTGCATGGAAACGTTTTGTTTTGGAGTATTTTGATTTCAGTTATATGGGAAAACAGTATGCATTTTGGAAAATGTGTCAAAGCAATGAAAGCTTCTTAATAACAGAAACTGGAAATTGCCTGACAAAGTGAAACGTTTTAATGATGTCAACTTTTCTGAAGCAGAACCCAGTCATTGTTAAAATAAAGACAGTTTATCTTTTAATTCAGTGATAATTCTAGTCCATTTTAAGCTATATTCTTTCATAATTCTAACAATAAAAGGTAGTTTGCTGAATTAATATTACTTTAAAGAATATTTCTTTATCTTTTCTCTATTGCATTTTTACAGCAAAGAACATTTAACACAGTTATCTTTGGTGAATTATACAAAATTAGTATTTTACCATTCCAGAAGTCACACACATTTTGGTCTCCATTCAAGATACTTGAGAGCAGCATGAAATTAAATTCTTAGTAATAGAAGACTACTTCAAAATGGTGGGGAATCCAAGGGAAAAAAAAGATAGGCTTGAGCAAATTGCATGAAATAACAACTTAGAACAAATTACATAAAATAATTTAATAAACAACCAGCATGATATTTTAGTGATGTAATCTTGGAAAAAGTAATTTTGGTGGGGAGAAGATGCACACAGCAAAGCTTAGGTCTAATAAACTCACTGAGAACTTGGAGTCAAAAGTTCATTTATAAAAATTGGATTCCACCTCTAACACTAAGTGAATATATAGATATGTAAACAAGAAATTAAGCAGAAGAACTTAAAAGGTTATAAGAATTCACTCTCAAAATCTAGAATCTATATTCATTTAATCATATAACAAGTATTTGTTTATGGTGCCTGGAAGATCTAAAAGTTGGTAATCTATGAATTCTACCTTAAGCTTGCTCACAATTTAATAAGAAAGAAAGACAAAAAAAAATGTAATTTAACCTTTTTAAATTTCTGCTTACTTTTATTTTCTATATTTATTCTTATATGTGTATGCAAAATATAGTACATTGTGAAAATAAAATACTAGACATGTATAGAACAACACAGTCTAGAAAGGTACATCTCTCTGCTTTTGCTGCTAACAGTCTGTGCTTAACTCCCAGTTCCATTGGTAACCAGTTGTAAGTTAGTTTAGATTTCTCATCTGTAAAATAGTATAATAATAACTACCTCACAGATCACTGTAATGAAGGTTAAATGGAATAACACATTCAACACACATACTAAAGTACATTTGGCATTAATAGTCATTTGATAAATGTTGGTTAAACAATGATCATTATTTAAGTAGTGGTGGTATCCTTATGGTATAAATGATGAATAGGAGTTTTCCAAGTGCTTATGGAGGTATTACTGTACAAGAAATAGATATAGAAAAATAATATGGTAAATGTGGTGATATCCTTGATAGTGCCTTTCCTTTTATCAAGCTTTAAAAACTGGAGTTCTTCCCCTCTCCTTTCTCTATACTTTCATCTTAGCACATCTCAATTATTCCCTTGGTCATAAATGCCATATAAATATTGCTTATTTTCAAATTTATATTTCTAATACAAACCTCTCTTTTGAACTCCAGGGTAAAATAAATAATCTCTTACCACCCAGTTCATTAACTGGCATCAATATCTACCCAGTAGCTCAAGCAAGAGACCTAGAAGTCATCCTTGATTGCTTTTTCCTCCCATTCTCTATGACCATACATCAGTGAGTCTTCTTGATACCTGATTGTATCTCCAAAAGGTATCTACACTGCGACTATCCTCTCTCCTGGCCTACTTCAACAGCATCCTGTTTTCCCTCATTCCTTTCTAGTCCTTCCACAAAGAAGCCAGTCCTTATCTTTTACAAACTAAGATTGGATACCATAATGCCCCTTCTTAAAATCATCCAGCAATCTCATTGTAGCTAATAATAAATCACCACCAATTACCAGACTGAGGTCCAGCAAGATCTGTCTCCTGCCTAATTACCAAATTTATTTCTCTCCCTTACAAAGCTCCAGGCCTACCAGCTGTCTCAGTTTTGTGAAGCAGGCAAGAGCCCTGGAATTCTTTGCATACAGCCTTCACCAGAGTAGCTCATTCTCAGTCTACACATGTCTATTTAAAACATACCTACTCAGAGTAAACTCCCAAGATTAGTCATCTTGTTTTAAGTATATCTCCACTTTCTAGTTATTCTTTCTCTTATTTCTATTCTTTTGATTCACAGTAAGCTCTATACTTAAGACAGTATCTGCCCTTTTTAAACCACTTAGATTCTATGCCACTCAATTAATGATGCATTAATTCTTTCGGTCCAGAAATATTAGTCGAATAGCTACCATGTGCTCAACATAAAGTTGCATGATGTAATCTATGTTTCAGAAGGCTTATCTAATCAAATATACAGGATGAATTGCAAAAGGGCAAGAGTGGAAACAGGAGGACTTGTTAGTATATGACGTCAGAAAAGAAGTGATTGTCGCTTTGACTAGGCTGATTACAATGGAGATTCAGAAAAATGGATGGGTTTAAACTATTTACTAGAGTAGAACAAATAGGAATTGCTGATGAAATGAATGTGGGAGTAAGAGAAAGTAAAGAATGAAGAAAGATTATACCAAGGCTTTTTACTTGAGTAATCAAATTAATAATAATATCAAGCAAGGAGTGAAATTGGTTTGAAAGATATCAATTTCTGTTTTATATCCCTTTAGATATGCAAGTGGAAATATCAAATTTGTAGTTAAAAATGTTTGTTGGAAACCCATGTGCAATGTTGATAATAAATATAAATTTGGTTGCTATCAGCATGAACATAGTATTAAAGCCATGGTATTAGAGAAAATATTCTAAGACGCAAGTGTGATAAGTATCACTAACACTTACAAAGCACTTCACAAGTGCCAGGTACTGTCCTAGGCATTTCGTTTATATTATCTCATTCTCTACAATAACTCTAGGTAGTAGGTACTATTGTTACCTCCATTTTAGATGATAAAACTGAAATACTAAAAAGATAAGAGACTTGCCCAGAGTCACATAGCTAGTAAATGTTAGGTCTGGGATTTAAGTACAGGATGTCTGTCTCCAAATCCCAAAGATAGATGAGAGGAGTCCCAAGATGAACCTATTATATGGTTGAGGAGTAGAAATCACCAAAGGATGAAAAAGAGGTTGGGGAACTAGTAAAATAAGAATGAAAAGAGTGGACAAAAGGAAAACTAGGACAAAATGGTGTAACAGTAGGGATGGATTTTTTTCAAAGGAAGGAGGAGTCATTCACATTGAATTCTGCCAAGATATAAAATAAAATACGGACAGAAAAGTGTCCCCCTAAATTTGGCAATAAGGGACTGCAGTTTCAGTGGAGTAGTTAGAATGGAGAGTGCCTAGAAGGTATATTTGAAGAAAAGGTTACTGCACAGTAAGTTCTTTTGTGCTGTTAAGGCATGTTATAATGTAGAAAGAATAAATAAATGTAGTTTGGTAATATGTGAGCATACAGAGAGAGCATGAGGATGTAGTTTGGTAATATGTGAGCACACAGAGAGAGCATGAAAAATGAAGTTAGAGAGGTGTTAAGTTCCACATCACCAAGGTCCCTACATTCCTGGATCTCTCCATGAAAATAATTACAGTAATTGCTATTTTGCAAGCAAATGTCTCAATTTATTATTTTTGAATGACATATGCTAAAAGGAAATCAAACCATCATTTGTAGAGTTTGATGAGAATATGCAATAAATGATAATATTTGGAAATTTTAACCCCTCACTTTGCATGTAGAATTTTTACTAAGAATAGGGAATTATTAAATCTTCTTGTGTGCATTTTTTAAGTTGAAATCAAATTTACATATAGTGAAATACACAGATGTTAAGTGTTTCATCTGTAGCCTCTGATTTATTATTTATCTTATTGTGTCAGAAATGTGAAGTAATTCAGATTGCGGTCAGTCTAATGCCTATTCAAAATTATTTTTCAAACATGAATCTCACTCTCAGATGTCTCCAGAAAAAGAAAAAAAAATATCAAATTCGGGAATAGATTGATTAGCACTTTGAAATCTGTAAGTGCTATACAAATACATTAAAATGAGATAACATGTTTCCAAATAACTTTCATAGTAAACCTTCCTCCTCTGAAATTTATGAACTTATGCAAAAACTTTGTTAAACTGGATACATGTATGTAAATGTTTTATGAAAGTGTCTAAAAGCAATATATATCACAGTAGGAAAAATAGCTAAAAATCTCAAGGAAGAAAAAAATTGCTATTCACTGATGCACTCTAAAGAAAATTTAGGGGCTTCTTACTATTGAACCGTTTTTAAAGGTCTTCATGCTAGACCATTACTCTGCTAATACTTCTCTCTCAGACTTAAATGGTGGACTATGAGAATGGCATGTTTGCAGTGACCTCACCCCTGTTGTGCAATGATTAATCATCATGAATACGAGTTAAGATCAAGCCATGGGAAACTTGTCTTCTCCTATCTAATTTGATTAATGAGTTTTATGGCTGAGATGCATTGTGAAGAAAAAGTTAAAAGTACCTGAGGCAAAGTACAATTGTGGTACATCTCACATAAATTTTTAAGGAAATAGAAACAATCATGAACATAAAAATTCCACTGTTACAAAGTAACATCATCTATCTAAGGTGGCTCTATATGATCATTAAAGATTTCAATATTCTCTATAATCTGAAAATAAATAATCCTCTACTATACATTTTCTTACTAATAGCTTTTAACATACTCTAATAATCAGTGAGAGACTGATGCTTCTTTAAATTGGTTTCTTTACAAGCCAAATAGCCTCAATCTTTTAGAAGTAATTAGGGTCATTCAAATATTGACATTGTCACTCATAAAACAATATAGTTCCGTAAGTAACAGTAGAATTGCATTTATGACACTTAATTAAAAAAATGGCTCATGGCAGCTTTTTGGACCTTAACGATTCAGTGAAAAATATAATAATCTCTTTTAAAAGTCAATTGAAAGTAAAGAACAGCTTCAGCAATTTTTAAAATGTCAATACAAAGCTACGAATAACAGACAAATAAGGTAAGTTATTTTTGTCACATTTTGGACAAAAATCCTTATTAGCATTAGGACTTATATTACCCACTTTTTGAAAAATAGGACGGTCTTTATTTTTAGGGATCAGATACTTTCCTGACCTAAATTTACAGATTTTCCCTAATATATTCTTTATAGTTTGAATATTGAAGCTCTTTTGACATTTACTCCTGAAATAAATTTTTTTCTTCAAACATCCTTACTTCCAAATTTCCTAATTGACTTTTGTGTGTATCAGACTTCAATATTTTAGTCTCATCATTCACAAACACACATCTTTTATGATCTCACATAGAAACAAAATGGAGAACACAAAATATTACTAGCTCCTCATATGTTTTCCCTCAGGCATTGGACTGATACATAATTCTATCCAAAAATAATGACTATTGTATTAGTTTCCTAGGACTGCCATCACAAATTACCACAAACAGATGGCTCGAAGCAGGAGATATTTATTGTCTCACAATTCTAAAGGCTAGAAGTTCAAAACCAAGGTGTTGACAGGGCCATGCCCTCTCCAAAGATTCTAGGAGAAAAACCTTCTTTCTTGCTTATTCCTAGCTTCTGGTGGTTGCAATTCTTGGCATTCCTTGCCTTGGGAGTATATCGTTTCTATCTCTACCTGCATAGTCACCGGCTATATCCAAATGTCCTGTGTCTGGGTCCAAATATCCCTCTTCTTATAAGGATTCCAGTCATTGGGTTAGGGCCCACCATAATCCATTATGACTTCATTTGTTTATATCTGCAATTACTCTATTTCCAAGTAAGGTCACAGTCACAAGTACTGATATTCAGGACTTGAATATTTTGGAGGGTGGGACACAATTCAATCCACAATAACCACCTACAATATGTAGTCCTAAAATCGAATTATTTTCTAACACTGCAAATCATTATTTTAAAAATTATTAATAAGTGTTGACTTTCATAGCTTACTCATAAAATGTCACTTTTTCTTTAGGATAACTATGTGTTTTATGAAAGAAAATAGCTCCCTGACAAAGTGAACTTTGGACACTTTTTTAATCTCTTTCTTACATATCATTAAAAGGTAAATATACTAAGTATATGAACAAGATAACTATCATTTACTTTATAATTTTTTCTGTTTAATAATTGAGAGTATTTTCTTCTTTTGTGTCATATATTTAAACATAAGCCAAAGCTTTAAAGCTCTGGAACAGTAAAATGTAAGTTTTACTATAACATCTGTTTAAAAGCATATCATATCTATCACCTATATAAAATACATTTGCAAGAACTTCACATAATTTATAATTATATATGCAACATATTTTTTAAAGCAGGAAAGATGAAATTAAGGCGTAGAGAAAATAAGTGTAAAACAAGTATGCAGAACTTGATAAAATATATTGGATATATTAATAATGGCTTTGAATCTGTTTATTATGGGCTTAAATTTTGCTCTTAGCTTTCTGGCAGTTAATGTAAAGAATGAAACAAACTATCAGTGGGCACTTTTTAAAAAGCAGTTATTCATAAAATATATATTTATTTCCGATAATAAAATTTAAAAAATAGTTTTCCTATTGATGATGATAAACTTGAAAAGAATATGATCCAATGAACAATAGCCATAAGTTTTCTATAAGTGTTAATTATAACATTAAAATAGTACCTTTTATATGACCTTTATAAAAAAAGCAATTGCCTTAAATTCAGGTCACAGAGGTCAAAAGACTTCAATCCAATAAAAACCTTTCTTAAGGACTGATAGAATCTAAAAATAAAATTTTAAGTGTCTAAAAGTGACAGAAAGCATTAAATATCTAACATTAAGTTTCCAAACATATTTTGTCAAAAAACTGAGCTGTAGATAAGTTTTGAAATATAGGGAATTGAATTGTACCTTGAAAATTAAAGGCAATCTATATGGTTTAACAGTACACCAACTTTGTCAAAGTTGAAAAGACATAATCAAATAATAAAGATACACAATTGAAAACAGGCCACCCTACAAATGGAAAGGAAAAAGATAATATAGAAACAATGCAAGTGATGTGAACAAGAAATTCACAAGAGTAAACATGAATATAGAGTAAACATTTGAAAGAGGATCAAACTAACAATAAACAGAGAAATACAAATTAAAACCGTAAAGAGAAGGTATCTTAGCCATAAACAGGTTACCAAGAATTAAAAAGATGATATCCAGTAAGTCTAATACACAGGGAAATGAGTATTGTGTTATACCAAATGCGAGAGTGTAAATTGGCAGAATCTATATAAATTAGTAAACTTTTTTATTCATTCTACATAAAAAGCCACACATATACAGAAAAGGACAAGTATAAGGATGTTCATTGCAGTATTGTTTGTAGCACAAAATAGCAAATAACCTAAATGTCTGTCAGTGGAGGCAAATAAATTATCACCTATCCATACTATGAAACACTACACAGCAGTCAAAATAAATGTGTAGAATAACAAAAGATTTTCAAGGGATATTTTTGAATAAAAATAGCAGGGTTCTGGCACTAAAGATATTCTTTTCTGGAAACAAATACAAAGCAGGAGCAGTTTGTAAGTCAGAGGTCTGCAAATTTGTATGAAGAGCATATAATAGATTGTTTATCTTTCTGTCCTCCATATTAGAGAGTCATTTATCCAACTCATACAAAATTAAGTCATATGACATAAATTAATGTCAAGGGATGGCAGAACACAAAACTGGTTTATCCCACTAGAATATCTGCCATTAAGTTCTTTCAGCACTTGCTCACATATTAATAAAAAGTTTAATATAAGCATTAATAGTAAGGGTTTATGTCTCATTCTTATGTCATCCCAAAAGCACTTCCAGTTCATCGACTCAAAAAAAAGGTGTGAACAAACTTATGTTGTTCCAATGGATTTATCCACACAATGACAGAGTATAAAAAGTATCAAAAATAGGATAACTGTATCAATAGCTTGCCTATGGCTGGTTATAATATACAGATTCCTGAGGAGCCCAAGCTGTAAGTGACAGACTTTTGAAATGAAAAATTTATAAAGCTACTCTGAGGGGATTGTTATCTTTCTTTATCAAATGAATTTTCTAAATAGAGAGAAAGATGGTTAGAAAAGCATATTATTCTTCAGTGGATTCATACTTAACGATAGCAAAAATAGAATGAGGACCAATCTCTAGGACCATAATCAGGGATGTCATAATGCTTTCCCAATTTCCTGTGGAGCCTTTGGCTTATGGTAATGAAATTTTTATGACCACCCCCTCCCATCTGATATGAAGTGAGTTAGAAAAACTGCTCTCATGTTATTTTTACACACAGAAGATTTGGGGAGAACTCTTATAATGAACACATGTGATATCATAACATCAAGTAGCACAGCTATGATGAAAACTATGTATAAGCACAGATCTCTCCACCAAGATTAAAGGTATAACAAAGTAAAATAAGAAATCTCATGAATAAAAGTTTTTATTATTATTATTAAATTTACTGGGGTGAATTGGTTAATAAAATTATATGTTTCCAGTGTAAATTCTATAATACATCATCTGTATATTGCATTGTGCGCCCATCACTCAAAGTTTAGTCTCCTTTGGTCAGCATGTTTTGACCCCTTCCTCTCCTCAACCTCCCCTACTCCTTTCCCCTCTGGTATCTACCATACTATTGTGAGACAGAGTTTTTAAACGTGAAATATTGTAGCTAATAAGCTACATGTTTTATAAAATTCAAAAAATTAGAAGTTTTCAAAATTTGCTCGTAAGATTTTTAATCGAAGGATCAATATTTGTTTCCATTCTTATCACAGGAGTCTTTCCAATTTAGGAGTCCCTTCAGAGGTCTCCTCAAGTGGAAATAACTCAGATGTAAATGGCTGTGCTCTAAAAGCATTCCTCTGGCATATCTTTCTGACAAAATCTTCCAGGTCAGTAATGAATACACCTTTTGAGAAGGTAGAGAATTTCACTAAGTTACAGGCCTATTAATCAATTAATTCATGCGGTATCCAGAGATGTCCAGATGTTCCAATATCTGATCTTTGAGAAAAAAATCCAACAAGAGGCACATTCCAAATTACAAATTGGAAGTTTTGCCTTATTGTCATCCAAAATACAGGCATACCTTAGAGATATTATGGGTTTAATTCCAGAGCACCACAATAAAGTGTGTATCACAACAAAGTGAGTTGTAATCATTTTGCTGGTGGAGGGCCCTGCTTTCAATCTGTAAGAAACACAATATCTGTGAAGTATAATAAAACATGTCACAATAAAATGAGGTATTCCTGTACTACCCAAACCAGTTTGTTTTATTAATTTCTATATTTTTGAACATGTTGAATGAAATATGTATCAAAGAGGAAAAATAATTGCTTCAGTAAAATAAAAGTAAAAACATTAAAGTTTGAGAGTATGGTTTCCTCTCTAATTGTACATAACCCCCTGTTGATTAATGAGTGAAGTTAATATAAGTAGTTTTCACAGAAATTGTCCAAATGAAGGAGGAAACTGAGGACATTTTTAAGAACTGAGGTAATTCTATATTGATACAGCAAACAAAATAATGTGGATAACGATGCAAGTGTGACAATAATATCATACACAAAAGCTATAATTTACTAAGGGCTAAGTGCCTGTCACTGTGCAAAAGCACTTTATATAGATTTATTCCTCATAACAACCCTGAGATGTAGATGTTACTTTCTTTATTTTGTACAGTAGGAAACCGAAGCTAAGCAAGTTAAAAGGCTGGCCTAAGTTTACAAAGCTAAAAAATGTTGATAACAGCACGCAAACCCAACCAACTTGACTCAAAAGCTCACTTTCTTTAACAAACACGGAGTTGTTAAGAGTGGTTTTAAATTAGGTATTTCTGAAAGACATTTCAGTTCAAACTTGGTCATCCTCATAAATGCTTTCGGAAATTTATAATACAAATATTTATTGGTTACATACTCTCCGATAGTCTGCTCTTGGTACTAAATATACAACAGTAGCTATATATTTTTTTAAATGTTTAAACATCCAATTCAGGCCATAGAACAATTTTACCTTGACTAAAACTAGTCCCATATGAACACTTGTCATACAGGAAAATATATTGTTGACTTTTATTTTTTAAAAGCTGAAGAATGTGCCATCCTAAGCAGGTATACAGAAAAGCATGATAGCTTTGTAACCTTGTATTGGCACTGTGCTTAAAGTTTACTGGTTTAAGGAAAATATAGTCATTAAAAATGATACAGCATTCCAATCAAGTAGAAGAATTAAGTTAAAACAGGAAAAGCCTAATAAATATTGTCATTTCCTGAAGTTTAGTAGAACTTTCCAATTTTTTTCAGCTTTACTTTTTAATCCTGAAGGCATTACTTCAGTGTGTATACATTTATGCTAATCATATACCACAGCCATGGGTTCTTCTATCAATATGAAATGTTTTGTACTTGCTGTTTTTGTGCATCTTGTATTGTTATGTGCAATATACAAAATAATGTGTCTAACTATGCCATTTATGCTTTTGAAAGAAAAAGCAAATTACTTACTGAAGAGAATGGCATTTGCATGCATGTGTGTCAGCTTTCAAGCCATTTCCTTCTACAAAATATTGCTTTCTACACTTAGAAAATGCATCCATCCATCAGTTACAAACCATTTCAAAGCACTTTATGAATCTACAGAGCAAAATGTACTTATCTTACATTGGCAGTGTCCCAGCTGTTACAAAATTGCTATTGTCCTAATACTTACAAGGCAATTTTAGCATCAGTTAATAATTTTACAGGATAGATAACTTCTAAAGCATTATAAAATGACAGACATTAAACAATAGCAACTTAGCATTTTTTGAAACAGTTCATGACAGCTTAAAAACTAAAGTGATTTTAATGTATAGTCTATGCAGTTTTAGTTTCTCATTGACAATTCCTTTAGAAGATAAAAATGTGAAAATCCTTTTAAATAGTGGGTGAAAGAATAAAACAAATTTATCTTTAAAAGATATTCAGTAAAAATCTCAATTAGAAATAATGTCTCAAACCTTCCTGTACAGATAGTAGGTGACAAGAATTTGAATTTATTTAGGCAGAAAAAAAAGTGATGGTATCATTTAATGGTAGGGTTCCACAAAATAAAAGGCATATCTATTCATTAAAGCTAATACAAAAAGAAAAATACAGCCAATAGCTTTTTATATAAATCAGTATGCAGTATTTCTTCCTAAACACTGTTTTCTATCTATCTTAGTTTAAAAGCTTCAGTTAAAAGAAAAATCTGGGTAAATGTAACACATGTGTTCTTCCTTACTCCCTTTGTTTAAGTTGTTGGGATAGCCATACAACCCATTTTGGGCTGGATATTTTACCATTCACCTTTGATAGTTAATGCCTTGATGGTACAAAAAGAAAAATAGCTCCAAACAAATTACATTAATTGGTAGTTTGATGCTGTACATGTGCAATCCCTTCAAGGAAAAAAATGCCTTCAATAGCACCAATGTGCAACATTGGCTATTTTTATAAATGGACTTATTAAATATAAGGAGTTGTTCAATGAATGTTTGCAAAGGCCACATAATCAAAATACAACTTAAATTTCTTTAATAAATAATTACCATCTTCTATCACTGAGCATATTTATATCACATAGGCTCATTTTACACCGGCTACTTCAGAAAATCAAGTTGAATTTTCAGATGATATAAATTGTGTTCACACATTTAATTTTCTATAGAATATCACATGTATATTTTAATATTGTCATTGTCTCAAAAATATAAAATGAGAAGTTTGCATAATTTCAGCCCTTTTCATGGTACCAATATATGTGAAGAAAAGTGTAATTCAAAGAATCTCAAATGCTTTTTCGGTATGCAATATATGCTAGTTATTAAATAGTTGTGTATTATAAGGCATACAAATTCTTATTTTACTGCTGGAAGGAATACATCTGGTAAAATAGATCAAATAGCCAGCATTCTATATTGCCAGCTCCACAGAGGTAGGGACCATGCCTCTCACAAATTACTCCATTCCTATTCATCATATACAGTACCTGGAACATAGTGTATAAACCACAGGTGTTTGTTGACTGACTGATTGATTGACTTGGTCTGATTCAATTGAGATTAACTATTTCAATCCTACTTTAGCTGTTTTTATTTACATTTTAGATTTCAAGATTTTCTCAGTGTTCGTGTAGAGAATAGTTCTTGAAAATAATCCATTTGACTCTAACTTAGAAAAATCAAACAGCCACTTCTTGCCAAAAATTGAGAAATATAAATCTTTCTATTAAAAAACTATTTTATGTTATTTACATATTACTTACAAATCTTATGATATTCTTTTTTTTAATTGCTTACTGGAGTAACATTGGTTAATACAAATGTATAATTTTTAGGAGTACATTATAATTTGACCTCTATATTCTATTATGATATTCTTAATAAAATGATTTATATTAATAATATGAAACTAACTCATCTCTATAATGAAAATGTAGAAAATGAAGGTGATAAGTATTTCTTTCCTTTTGCTTTCAAATATCAATTAATACTGATCTACTTAAAATATCAAATATTGATTTACTGTTGCCTTTGCTAACATGTTTACTATTAATGAATATTGAATACAACAGGTTTCATACAACATAACAAGTAAAAAAAATTAAATAATTCTCGGTAATGAGACTAACATGTCAATTAAAGTTGTAATTTTAAAATGTCATTAAATTCAATCATTTTTTAATCTCAGTCTGAAAATATAAGTCCATCTACCCAATTTTTAGCAAGAATGTATTTAAAGACAGTGGTAATGAATTCCTACTTATGGGGGAAAAAACTTATTTGGGGAATTGCCACAGAAGCAAGGTGGAACTTGGCAAGCCCTAGTTTTCACAAACAGGAAAGAAGCCTAAGACTTTCCATCATCTTTTATTACTGTGCTTTAAGATACATGGACAATCTAATATGCAATATTCATAGCGTGTTTGTAATATATCTTTCTTGAATAGATCTGGAGTAGGTTTCCACTTTCTTCTTCACATTATTGCATGGCCATGCTCTATTACTACCACCTATGTCTACTCAAATGTGAAGACTTTTTAATGCTACTCTCAAAAGAGATCAGACACTTGGTCTGCAGGGCAATGAACCTGAATTTATACCCTAAGTTAAACCTAGACCCAGTACTTGAAGATTGGATGACCCCACTGGAGGATTCCACTGTAAATTTTTAAGCATATGACTGAGAACTTTCAATGTATATTTGCCATGTTGCTGAATCCTTAAACCTAAAAACTTGTTGCTAACTTAGTTTTCTTTGCTAACTTCTCATACACACCTGCATTGCATGAATTATTAATGTAAATTACATTTTGAAGTTATACCATTCAGATAGATACACATCAACTGGTTTCAGATAAGAAAGCCAGAAGAACAAAATATAACAATTTAAATAGGAAAACTAGCATGATGGAGGTACTAGCATGATATTATATATTTTGAATACAACTCTAGATACCATACTATTTCTATGAAATTGGTCCTGAAGTATCATGTTTGAATTGTCTTCCTAAGGTTTCTCATTGCTTTGATTTGTCTAGTCTAAAGCAGGCAGACCTAAATATGAGGAAGAATGAAAACTATTCTGATTTCTGGAATATCCTATACACTAAAGTCAACAAGATTCTGCACCTCAGGAGTTTGCCAGTTGTCACTGTGCCCAACCTATCCCAGAACCATTTCTCTGAAACTGCCATTTTGAACAGATGCCCTAAAGCTATTATCTACTGATGGGAAAAAAGTATCTCTCATTGGTGTGAATGCAACTTTTTAGAAATAAATGATCAACCCTGTTGGAAACTATTACAGCTTTAAGTTGTCCTCCATACCACAGCAATAAGAAACTGAGACTTTCTATAGATAATCTCATCCAAATGCTAGAATGACTTTAATCTTGCATATATTTAATAAGGTGTTAATATTTCAGCATGCACTCTACAGCCAGAATGTTTGGATTTAAATCCTGCTCTAGCATTTTTTACTATGTCCAACCTTGGAAAAATTGCTTGGGAAAAATGCTAAACACCTGTCCTTATTTATAAAATAGCAATGATTATGATGATAATAACCACCAAAGAAAATTAGGTTTAACTGATAAAATCCATATAAAGTATTTCTGATCAGTTGAGATACATTAAGAACTCAAATAAAGCTAGTTATCATATTTAACATGTTCGGCTTCATCATCTTCTACCTATTAAGTATTTCCCTTAACAAAGTAAATCAGAAATTTGTTCAAATCCGTACAACACTTTAGTTAACACTCACAAAGTAAATAGGAAATAACATACTGAGTTGAGTAAATGGTACAGGGAAATAATCTTATTTGAGAGGAGACTTTTGATATCTGTAATATCATAAAACTATCTACAAATTATAAATCGGTCAATTGCATATATTACCCCATACGAGCTGGAAAATTAAAACCAATCGTTGTTTCTTACCATTGTATATACATTTATATAGTATATAATATAAAATATATAGTATAATAATCAATAGAAACCTTATATAAGATAATTGAAGGAAGTATTCAAGCTCTTAAAATTTGAAGCAAGACTAAACCTTTTTGAAAATAAAGGGGTTTCAAGAATGTGAAGCACACAACCTTTGTTGCTGTTATTGAAAATGAAGATACTGATGCTATTATTTCTGGTTTACCCATTAAACTTTGATTCATCTTTTCATAAGCTTCATAGAGCTTATTTTGGGGACTTATTTATTTTAAACATGTAATTTCATGTACTTTTTTTTCCAAATTTTGATCTAATAGTAAATCCAACATATCATTTTATTTATTTTTGAATGTTAAAAATAGACGTTTCAGTTGTAAATGCTATTATTTTGAAAAATTAATTTTTAAAACACAAAGATTAATTCAATCTTGAAAAGATTCATTGAAGATCAAAACCTAATTCTCAAATACAAAGTGGATAACTAAAAAAAGTATAAAAGAATTACACTGAAAACATGGTTATGACTGCTTATGTTAAATAGTAAAAAAAAAAAAAAATCATGAAACAAACAAATGAGTTTAAGAAAATTCATTGAAAGCATGTTTGATTTTATATTAGTACTATATAAAATATTAGATAAGAAAATGTGTGAAATGGGCTTAACATAGTGTCTGGCACATAGTAAGCCCGTAGTATATGTTAGCTGTCATTAGTGATCATCATCATCGTGTTATATGAACGATGTTATCTTGTCATCGTCTATTTCTATCTTGAGTATAAACTCCTTGATCAACTGACAGAAGGGTATACTTTTTTTGTGTGCTAAGACTATGTGAATAATTTATTAGTTTTCAGACTCTGCTCCCACCCCAAAAGGTTCCCTTTTAGTTTAACCATAACCATACTATGTATCATTCCTTCAACATGGTAACAATCCATCTCTTCCTAAGTTTAAGTCTGTAAAAATAGTAATAGCAAGTTTTTTCTTTATTATAAGTAATAATGTTTATAATGTTAAATGTTGTTATTGTAAATTTAGCAATAAAAAGTATTCAGTGATCTTCAATTGGCTACCAGATATAAAAGATAGAGAGACTGTGTGTGTCTCAGTCGAAAGAGTACCTGATAATAGCTCTGGGATTGACATTGCAATTCTCATACATAAACCATATCCAGTAATGCCAAAATATGTTGTTGTTATTTTTCTCAAGCATAACCACTCATAATTAGGCAAAAGGATTTCACAATAAATTAACAATTGTTTTGTCTTTTAATATATATAATAACCACTCATAATTGGGCAGAAGGATTTCACAATAAATTAACAATTGTTTTGTCTTTTAATATATGATAGTTTCAATATAATATTGAAACTATTCCCCTAAATTAAATTATTGTCCAACGTTGTATTTTATAGTAATTTCTTATGCCAAAATAATTTTTTAAATCGCTATTGCCGAACTATGATGTAATCTTGAAAAAAAAGGACAAAGAGTTTTTTTATTAAATTTATTAAATTTATTTTTTATTAATTTTATTGGTTAATAAAATTATATAGGTTTCGAGTGTACAATTCAATAATACATCACATGTATATTGCGTTGTGTGTTCACCAACCAAAGTTAAATTTCCTTCTATCACCATATATTTGACTCCTTTACCCTTATCTACATCCTACCCCCTTATGACCCAGCAATCCGTCTTCTGGGTATTTACCCCAAAAAATGGAAAACATTTATCGATAAAGATATATGCACCCTAATGTTCATAGCAGCATTATTCACGGTGGCCAGGACATGGAAGCAACCCAAGTGTCCTTCGATAGATGATTGGATACAGAAAAATTTTTATAAAAAAATAAAATAGCAGTAACTCAAGAGTGCTTGTAAAAGCAAGATATCTTCAAGGTGAGATATCCTGTTTTTCCTATGAATTAAATAAATTTACTATTTTTGTTAAGTGTGAATATAGAATTTTCCACAAGATTAAAAAATATAATTTTGTAAAAAATACAAGTCTATTCTGAGCATCTCAAAATACACACCAAAAAAATTATAATTTAAAGGTTATGGTTAATTGCATATAAAAATTAGAAAATTAAATCATGATATTTTCAACATAAAGAAAAATTTCAGAAATTCCTGTGCCTGCCAAAATGCTTATACATTTAACTCTAAGGCTTCGATTCTTGACAAACTCTAATATTGCATGAGTTATATTCTGCTATTAAATCTTCACGTATATTACTCTCTTTGTTCCCACTCTTCTTTTGATCCCATCTTAGATTTAAATAATTTTTTTAATTTGCTCACATTTCAGGGAATAGAACTAAGATTCTTATGATAGAAATAGTGTTTTCTTCAAGAATTTCTTGAAGCATGAAGGCTCAGGTCATGAAAAACTTTCCCAACCATATGCCCTCAAATTAGAACACATTTTATTTGCCATCTTTCCATAGAAGATCCTGAAGTTATTTATAATATGTATGATCTTTAAATAGAGGATATGTCTGTTCCATAGCTGAGAACATTTATGGTACAAAAAGGCAAAGTGGCAAACTTAAGATGGACTAGAACATTACACTGTAACCCAGAGATAAAGTTAGACTTTGGGAAACTAACTTTGAGGATAATCGGGTACTAAAATGCACAAAGCGGCCAATAAGTGTGCCAGAGTTAATATTTTTAAGTGCCTGTCATTGTATCTTGAGAGGTAATTATTTATGAGTTTCTTTCCCTGCAACACTTTTGCTACTTTGTCCCAGTGATAGATAAAGTGAATGCCACCTAAAGAAGGAGGAGGGTATGATGGAGGCAGTTTCTGTCAGATTGGGAAATAAAAAAGCCTTCCATCCCTAGGGGAAGAAGTCAAGAAAGAAAGGCAGAACGAAGGAAAAGGCGTGAAGTAAATCATGAGCATTCTTTCTTGCCATTCCTCTATTCTCCAGAGAATGGAGCCAGGAATGGTACATTATATGGGGGAGGGGGGGGTGGTCACATAGAGTATTTATTTCAATTTGGCCAGAACACTAGTTTAAATTGTGGTGGTCCGAAAGCATTGTTGACTTCAGCTAACATGATATTGTTTTTCAGACCATGGGAACTAACTACCCTTGATGCACATTGTCATTGTTCTTTCAAAATACTTAGATTATCTTAGCTGAGTCAAATTCACTAGGATTTGACTTTTGCCAAGATTTTTTAAACATTTTATAAAAAAGAAATTTAGGCTTTAGAAGAGTTACATAAATAGATAAAGAATTCTTGTAGACCCTTCATCCAGCTTCCCGTAATGCTAACATCTTTTATAACCGTAGTTCAATTGTTAAAATGAGGAAATTAACAATGACAATATATCATTAACTAATAAAAATTAGTTATTTTTTTGTTAAAAATTTGGGAGTATCCTTTTTCTTTTATTAAAGACCCAATCCAAGGTCCCATATTGCATTTAGTTGTCATGTCTCTTTAGTGTCCTTCACTCTGTGACAGTTCCTCAGTATTTCATATTCTTAACACTTTTGATGTGTATGTGCCAGTTATTTTTTAGAATATCATTTAATTTATGTTTTCCTGATAGTTTCTCATAATTAGATTGATGTTACACTTTTTTTTTGGCAAAACTAAAACAAGTGATGCTATGTCCTTCTCAGTACATCCTATAATGGGTTATATGATGGCATTATATCTTATTAGTGGTAATGTTAACTCTGATCACATTGGGTTAAATGGGATCTCAAAGGCTTAATATTTTCCCTTCGTAGTTAGTATTTTGTGATGAAATACTTTAAAACTATATAAATATCCTATTTCTCATTATTCTTTAATTTCAGCATCCATTGATGGTTTGAATAATATGTATACAGATGGATAGATATAACATGTTACAGTGGTGTTTCTTTAGTGGTGAATTTCCATTTCCCTTGCTCTTTGTAGATTTATTAATTTATATTCTACTATAAAGGAAAGTGTTCTCTTCTATTTATTTTTTTCATTTATATATGGAGTCATCGATAATTATTATAATGTAAAGATTATAATTCAAATCTAGCATTATTTGGGTTGTTCTGTAATTGGCCCAACTTTGGCCATTAAGAGCTCTCTAAAATTGGTTTTTGTGTTCTGTTTTTGTTTTGTTTTGTTTTGAGATGTTTCCATCATTTTGTGAGTACTTCTATACTTTTGTTACCTTAAAATGTTCCAGTCTCTTCAAATTGTACTGCAAAGCAATAGTAATCAAAACGGCATGATATTGGCAGAAAAATAGACACACGAACCAGTGGAACAGAATCGAGAGTCCAGAAGTAAACCCAAATTTATATGAGCAAATAATTTTTGACAAAAATGCCAAAAACATACAGTGAAGGAAGGAAAGCATCTTCAATAAATGGTGCTGGGAAAACTGGAAAGCCACCTGCAAAAGAATGAAACTAGACTATTGTCTATCACCACACACCAAAATTAACTCAAAATGGATTAAAGATCTGAATATAAGACCTGAAACAATAAAATACATAGAGAAAACATAGGAACTAAACCTTGGACTTAAAGAGGATTTTATGAATTTAACCTCAAAGGCAAGGTAAGTAAAAGCAAAAATAAATGAATGGGACTACATCAAACTAAAAAGCTGCTCAGCAAAAGAAACCATCAACAAGGTAAAGAGACAACCATCCAAATGGGAAAATATATTTGCAAGCAACACCTCCAATAAGGGCCTAATATCCAAAATGTAGAAAGAACTCATACGACTCAATGACAACAAAAAAACAAACAATCCAATCAAAAAATGAGCAGAGGACCTGAACAGACACTTCTCCCTAGAGGAAATACAAGTGGCCAACAAACATATAAAAAAATGCCCAACATTGCTAGCTATTAGGGAAATGCAAATCAAAACCACAATGAGATACCATCTCACCCCTTTTAGAATAGCTATAATCAAGAGGACAAGTAATAACAAATATTGGAGAGGATGCGAAGAAAAAGGAACCCTCATACACTGCTGGTGGGACTGAAAATTGGTACAGCCACTATGGAAGACAGTATGGAGGCTCCTCAAAAAACTAAGAATTGATCTATCATATGATCCAGCAATCCCTCTACTGGGTATTTACCCCGAAAGAC
>NW_006431925.1:3301249-3320490 GCF_000325575.1 Pteropus alecto | reverse complement strand
CGTAAAAGCAACAAATGAACAGGACAAACAAACGGAGGCTCATGGACATGGACAATGGACTAGTGGTTTACTAGAGGGTAAGGAGTGGGGGAAAAGAGGAGAGGAGGAGGGAAAAGGGGAGAATTATAAGAATTAAAGGGGGGTGGGAGAGGGTGAAGTGGGTAAAGGGGATCAAATATATGGTAGCTGACGGAAACTGGACTTTGGGTGGTAATTACATAATAGAATATACAGATGTCAAATTATAACATACACCTGAAAATTATATAATTGTATTAACCAATGTTACCCCAATAAACTTAATTTAAAAATAAATAAGTAAATAAAAATAAAAATTAAATTGAAAATATAACTTGGCAAAATTTGTGGAATGCAACCAAAGCAATGCTTAGAGAAAAATGTGTAGTTTTGAGTACATACATTAAAAAAGAAGGAAAAAGTCATAAATCAATAATCAAGCTTCCACTATAGAATATATAGATGTCAAATTATAATGTACACCTGAAAATTGTATAATTGTATTGACCAATTTTACCCCAAATAGTTAATCGGAAAAAAAAATTAAAATAAAATAAAATTCAGAAAAACAAATATTCCAGTCTCATCTTGTATTTTCTTAGCCCTGCCCCTTCCTGATGTTAGCTATTTCTCCAAGGAGCTCTCAGCCCATTCCTTTAATTGGAAAATGATATTTAGATTCCAAGTTCTGTGCTAAGTGTGCTCATGGCTACTGAGGTATCATTGTTTCTAGGCCCTCTCAGAGAACAGAGCTAGACAAATGTTAGGGAGATTTGGCTGTGACATGTCACCCCAATGATCACCAAGGTTGATTCGGCTAATCTGGCTGGCTGGGCAGGTGTCTCCTTCCTCCCTTGCAGCTCCATGTGCATCTCTCCCCAAACTGCCCGCTCAGTGGAAGAGGACAACTTTCCCTGATAGAGAACAGAACTAGGATATAGACATATGTATAATAACACTGATATACACATTTATTTCTATATCTATCCATCTATATATACACATATATTAAAAATTATGAGTTCATACTGATATCTTTTATTCCACTTTACCATGATGAGGTTTATTTGAGTCTTTCCTATTTTCATGTGTAATCTCTTTATCTGACGGTGAGAAATTCATTTCTTTACTAACTATATTTGTTTATTTGTTCAAGCCCTAGAACATGAAATAGTTCAGAATTCCTAACTTATACCCATGTTAGAATCAAATTTACTAAAGAGTATAGTACAGCATTTGTGAAAATATCATGGGATGTTTTTGTTTTGTTTATTTGTCTTTACACTTACTATATTTAGTGAAAATACTGCTTTCTAATATGATTTATGTTCTTTTATCTCCACCCTCATTGGTGTGGTTATTTTATTCATTTGTAATACAATTAGGTTACTGTTTGTTTCCAGTTTGGGTTCTCCTCAAATCTTTGTTTATTTAATCATTCATTTATTTATTTTACAGTGGCACATATATACATATATTCAATGGAATATTACTTAGCCATAAGAAGAGATGAAATACTGCCATTTGCGACAACACGGATTGACCTCAAGATAATCATGCTAAGCGAAATAAGACAGACAGAAAAATTTGAAAATCACGTGATATCACTTATATGTGGGATAAAAACCTACATATGAAACAATATCATGATTCTAAGAAACATTATCATGGTTCTAAGAATAAGTATATTCACAAAAGTATTGCTTCTCCATCAACCATATACCATGTTCCTATTGCCTCCTTATTTCTGTCCCTTTCTCACTAATTCCTGTATATAATCAATCTCTCTAGTTTCTATTTTATTCTTCCTGTAATCTTTTCCACAAATGAGCAGATACATGTGTATTCTCTTATACTCCCTTCTTGCTTTAAATTTTGGTCACCTACTATACGTACTTTTTGCACTTTGCTTTCTTCACAGAACAATGTATCTTTAAAAGACCTTTCTCATTCTTATTTACAGATGCATAGTACTTCATTGTGTAATGTACCATAGTTTATTCAACTACTTTCCTATGTGCGGGCACTCAAGCTGTTTCTAGTTTTTCACAAGTATAATAAAGAAAATTTAAGAGATACCCAGCGAAAGAATTTGTTCTTCTATTCTCAAGATATAGCCTAGGAAACATCAAAAATCTTAGACAAACTCCACGACAAACAGGGCACTGAATGTACAGTGCCTCAGGAGCTGCAGGTTAGGAACAATCTGTGATGGTAAAACATCTCAGATGGTAAAGTACCTGATATGTGAGGCATTCAAAGTTTCCACATGCTCAATTGCTGGAAATACAAGTAAATTAAAGGAGAAGTGGGGACATGGCAAAGACTGTAAGGTACAAGCATTTTAAGCCCAGAAGCAATGACCAAGTTCACAATCAGAAGGAATAGATTCCAGAATGATATTCAAATGGGACCAGTTCCTCAGTGAACTCCATTCAGGGGTGGGGAGGAACAGTATCCAGGTAGAATGAGGGTCTTCTCAGCAGAGGGAACAAGGCCTAGAGAATGGTACCTCCATCTTAAACTTTCCTTTGGAAACCTTCCATTTTAGAAGAGTGTTGGAAAAGGAGAGACTCTGAGAAATTTGGGCAGCCAATCCTATTAGGGAGTTTGAATTGAAAATTACTGAATGCTATCTTACAGAAACTATGATACTAAGTATATATTGCTCTGTAACAAATTACACCAAAACTTAGTGGCTTAAAACAACAAATATTTATTATCTCCAAATAGCTATGGCTCAGTAATTCGGGAATTGCTTAGCTAGGTGGTTGTGGCCCTGGGTCTCATGTAAGATTGCAAACAAAATGTGAGCCAGGGCTTCTGTCATTTGAAGCCAAGCTTATTCACATGGCTGTTAGCAAGTGGCCTCACTTCCTCACTAGCTATTGGCTAGAGGCCTCAGTTCCTTGCCACATGGGTCTCTATATGGGCTTTTTGAGTGTCCTTTTGACATGGCACTTGGCATCCCCCAGAATGAGTGACACCAAAGAAAGAGTAAAGAGGAAACTGCAGTGCCTTTATGTCCTAATATCAGAAGTTATACATTGTCAATTCCACCATATTCTTTCCTTCAGCAGCAAGTCACTAAGTCCACATTTAAGGGGAGGGGAATTAGGCTCCACCTTCTGAAGGGAGAAGTAGCAAATATGTGGACATAGCAAATATCAAATATGTGGACATATTTTACAGCTATGACAATTGTTTACAAAGTATGGAAGACATGAGCTACCTATAATTAACAAACAAAAATTTCTTCCTATCAACAGAGCCTAGGCTCTGGAGCAAGATCAGTACATAATAAAGGAAAATACTTTTTTAATATATGTGATGAGTCGATTGTCACCCCTGCTACAGGGTAAAGATATATCATTGTGAGCTAACGTGCTGACAGAGACCATATACATTCTCAAATAACTTTTTAGAAGATTACACCTATATTACCTTTACGAAGTCACTAATGGCATTACCTCTTCTTCTTTTATCTTTATCACTAATAAGATTGAAAAAGTTTTAAATTACCATTTTCACAATTCTTGAATATAAAATACTTTGGGTTTGGTAATGATAAACCTTGGGAGAAAGAAATGGACTCAGATATACCATGGCTGGAATCTCATTTCTGGTTACTAGTTTTGTGTAAAAGTTTCTTTATGCCTCAATCCTCTTACGTGCAAATTGGGATAGTAACACCTTCTTCATTGTATTGGTATCACTAAAGCACCTAGCCCAACACCGAGAACATAGTGAGTACTCAAAACAATGATAGTATCACTCCATACTAAGTAAATATAACCAATAGTTTTAGGATTGAATTTCCTAAACTTCATTCTGTTTAAAACTCTGCAGACTGTTATATATAAGTACAAGCGTCAAGGACATAAAATCCAATAATGTCAGTAGACAAATTTTGCCATCTTCATCAAATGTATTATTTGTAGTACATGGAACTAATAAAATCTATTCATCAATACCTAGGATTAAAATACATCTTTTGAATAACCATATGAAGATTTCTGAGCATTAAAAGTTTTGATACTGGAGTCAGATAACCTGGGTTAAAATACTGGTTCCACACTTACTAGCTGTGTGACATTGGGCAAATGTCACACAGTAACTTCTCTGAGCCTGTTTCATCATCTATAAAATATGCCTATATAATAGAAATATGGTACCTTCCTCTTAGGGTTGTTGAAAGAAGTAAATCAGTTAATACATTAAAGTAATTAAATGAAAACCCAGAATATAGTAAGTACTAAATAAATGTTAGCTATTTTCATTAACATGATTATGATTATTACTATTATTATTATTACATTATTACATTTATTTTGCTTTTGTTCTTTAAGGGAAAAAAGAGTGTTGAAAGTTAAAAACAAAAGAAAGTACCACTATTAATACCAGATGATATTTTTAAATAATTTCCTGTGAGATTTTTTTGTTGAATTATTTTAGAAATAATAAGGAAAGATTTAGAAACAACCAAAGTGTCCTTCGATAGCTGATTGGATAAAGGAGATGTGGTGTATACATACATGGAATATTACTCAGCCATAAGAAAAGATGAAATACTACCATTTGTGACATAGATGAATTGAGATTATCATGCTAAGTGAAATAAGTCATAGAAAAAGTTGAGAACTATATGATTTCATTTATATGTGAGATATAAAACAAACAAGACAAACAGAGACTCATGGACATGGACATCAGAGAAAAGAGGAAAGTGGGCAGGTAGGTAAGGGTAAAGAGTGTCAAATATATGGTGACAAAAGGAAACTTAACTCTGGGTAGTGAACACCCAATGCAATGACATATTATTGATTTGTACACTTGAAACCTGTATAATTTTATTAATCAGTGTCACCCCCAATAAATTTAATTAAAAAAATAACAATAAAGAACAGTTTTCTTTTTAAGCCCTAGTCACTTGAAAGAGAGAAGAATCTCAGAAGTGGCCAAATGTTGTACGTATATGAATTTCAGAGCTAGAAATGTCAAACACTGCTTTAATATTTCTGAATCTAGATGAATGTGTATTACCTATTCATCATTTTTGAGGCCAGTCTGAACAGAATGACTCTCCAGCCCTGTGTCATTGATGTTCCCCATTTTCCTAGAGTCTCTTTCAGTATCACTCCAAATATGCTAATCACTGACCAGAATTCTCATGAGATTCTTTACCCAATTTCTTAGTTCTAGTGATATATTTAGTGCCCTTCAACAAAAGTTGAAGTTCCTGTATTTGAGAGAACTTGCTAAGGAGCTAAGTGGCACTGTGTAGCCAAGAAAGCTTCCTCTAAACTATAAGAAAATAACACTAATTTTTCTCCATGTGATATATTTTAGAAAGCACAGTTCCACTGAGAATTGTGCACAAAAGCAAAATTCAGCTTATAGTATTAACTCATTTATTATTGGAACAATATAGAACTTAAGCAGGGAAATTTTAAAAGTCACAACTTTCTTACAACATAGTGGTAGCCTCTCTTGGTCGACAGAAGTCTAGTCATCTAAGTGAATATCACCCACTCTAACTTTTCCTAATGGAAAAAATTAAATAAAATCTATACATCACTTCACTTGCCTGAGACTATGAGAATGATCGCATTTACAACAATACTCAAATTGTTGCTAAGTCGTAATGCATACATTTTATTTTCACTTTACCTTTTCCTCAAAACTTCTCTTCTGACATTCTCAAGGAGAACTTTCACTTGTTTCCAGAAACAAGTTTCAGCTCTTTTTAATCTCTGCTGGCTTCACGGAAGTCAGGTAATCATAAGCTGCTTGAGGGAGGTGGCGTATCACCATTATTGCTGCCTTTCTCTGCCATCCCCCTAGCTATTGTCCCTGGAATGTGAATTTTGCACAGACGTCTATAGCTGACTGGGAATTAAGAGATAGCCCTCTGCCCAATTCTACGTGAAATTTTGGTAGTATTACCAAGATTATAATGCTTTAAACTAATTTGTACTAAAATGTTAATGATTTTCACATAATATTTTCATTGTAAAAGAGGTAATTTAGTGCCTTAGTTTAATAGAATGATGAGATTTTTCACTGAAAAGCCACTTCAAGAGATCATAGGGGTGGTGTAGCCTTATGGTGCCTTTCAAAATGGAGATCGACCTTATTGTTACAAAACTGATGAAATAGTATAATTCTTGGCAAAGAAATAGAATAAAAAAGGAAAATTAAAAATATCAGCAGTGAAGACTCATCTTTGCCTCTTTTAAGAACTACATATTCTTTTGAGTGAGTCCATAAACTCAAGATTTTTCTTTTATTCTAAACATTAAATGGTCTTATCCATCTTTGCCCATTTCAGGTGATAGATATTAATAACTCCAAATAATGGGTATAAAGAACATTTTATTTTCACAAAAGAGGGTTGACTTCTTTGTTGAAATTTACTTTAGCAATTGAGTAAATATCACTTATTTATACGCCTGTTTAGTTCCTAAACAGGGAAGAAAATACTTGCACCCTGAACTATAATTTTCTTATCCCCTGGAAAATTGTCATTGAACTAATATAAACCACCCTGACTCTCACCTCTGCTCTGTGGTAATGAAAGAATTACTTTGCTTCCAGGAATAGTTCTTTAAACTCCTAAGTAGGCACTATCTATCACATTCTAAGTTTGAATCTATTGAATAAAAAAAGTTTCAATGAATTTAGAAGTAAAATCTATCAAATCTGAATCCTTAATATTCAAAGGAAAAAGTAGAGTCAAAATTCTCATTCCACTGAAAATGTGATTTTCTTTAATTTCAAATGATAAGAATTTAGCATGTGATTCAAGTAAGCTCCCTGTTGGATAGGGAAGAAGTGATATTCTTCAGGGAAATGAATGAAGCCAGTGCTTCATTCACTAGCTGACACCAGGAAAGTGACAGAAACAGAGGTGACTAATAATGGAGGTAAATTTGAAAACTAAGAATTAGAGAAGAACTGCTAGCACAGTAAATAAAAGTTATTTTGTGAAAATGATTAATTCTCATTTAAAATAATGCTTTAATGTAATTCTTAACATTAATTTTGATATACTATTACTGCAAAAATAATTTTTACAATTTAGTCTAGAGAAAGCTCTTTATGAAGAGAGCAAAATGTTCCCAATTTCATTTCCCACCCTTCTTGTGTGTACTACTCATTATAGAAGAAGGTGTTCTCACTCCGAGATCTTTCTGTTTAAGAAAAAGAACAGGTTTCTCAAAAGACTCATTCTAGGAATTGTACCATCTAGATGTAAGTCATTGTATGCGACTTTAGGTTTTTTTAAAGGCAACTTGGATGGCTGCCCATTCTACTGAAATGAAGAGGAGGGAGGAACCCTACTTTTTCTGGAGGCCATAGCATCTGAAACCAAAAGCATCAATTTGAAGTATTTTAAAATTTAAATAAGAAAACAGAAAAATAGAACTCTGTGGTTAGTGAGATGTGGCCAAGATGAGTGTGCTAAAAATCTTCTTACCGTCAACTTATATTTTTAACAAACCTCAAATAGTTCAGAGTCTACTGAAAATATCAAAGTTTTATCCTCAAGACATAACACTGATATGTTTTAAAGTACAAAACAATCTATTTCACAATGTTCTGTAGAGTAATTGGTAAGGTCGTCCTTGCAAAATAGTTCATTTTATTTAATATATCTACCTATAAAATGGAAACCTAAATTTCGTTTATGATAATTCACATTTCTATGAAATGTTCTAATGCTTTTAATTTTTAAAAAGATTTATCCCTTTCAGAAAAATAATGATTTGGTATCAAATGATCTTGAAAATACAATGTCTTTGACTGTTTAGAGACTGAAATTTTATTAGTAGGCTTTTAATCATTTAAAACAATAAAGGGAGTATCGTCTATTCTTTTTCAATAGGACAAGGCAGTATTAAAACAAGACCATTCCATCAGAGAAGCTTGATTATTTCCTTAGTGTTTTAAATTATGCATATGATTGGTGACACAAATACATGTTTAAGTGGTTGCAAATTTAAAAAATCAATATTCCCAAAGAACTAAAATTATGCCCAATCATAAATAACAAATTAATTCACCTGCATATTTTGATCTACAACTTACCCCATGAACATGAACATTTTATAAAAGAGAAATATCTTTTCACATCAACTTGTGTTCATTATATTTCATACAAATATAGTTCAAATCAAACACAAGCCTTGTCAAAGAGAAAAAAATAGAACTGTTCTTTTCTTTCCCAGATGATCTAGTATAAGATGTGGACTGCCATGTTACACCAAACCTACAGCAACCAGAACCCATTGTTCTCAAGGGAAACATAGCCTATGCGGGAATGCAATGGTGTGCTCTGCAAGGAACGTGAAAAATAGCATATGTCACTACTGTACAGTACACAACAGACAATTATGATTCAACTGTCCAAATTATAATCAGTTTGACAAATGTCCACAAGCGTCTTCTTTCTATTTGATATTTTCCCTAAGACAAGGCAATCACACAACCAGACAATTCCATCAGGGAAGCTTGTTAGCTGCTTAGTCTGTTAAACCCTGGTTGCCATAGCATCTAGAGTTGAAAAAGCTGCAGATTGGCATGAAAAAGCATGTCGACAATTGCCCTGTCACAGCATGCAAGCCAGGTCTGCTCAAAGGCAGCACACTACAAGTTTTCTTTCCCAGTTTGCACTACCCCATGCTGTTTAATAATATCCATTTACTGGTATTGGGATTGATCTAGCGCAGTGTAAAATTCACATCTAGTGAGACTTTGCTTTTCACATAGGGTGAAATTCTTTAACAAATGGGAGTATGGCAATTAATTTAGAAATGTAATACTGTATATATTATAAGAAGTATATTTAGATTTAATAGAGAAACTGTCCAAAATTTTAATGCACAGTTCTTTAAGGAGCCAAACAGTTTTACTTGGCAATTTTTCAGTTGACTTGCTAGTCATTTCTGAACCTAGCTAGTCATACTTTGGAGATGACAGACAGCATTCAAAATTCAGTGGTACATTTTTTAAACATGTTTTAATCATGCCATAGTCATTTCTTCTTTATGGGCATGCTATATAATTTAATTAAGGACATACATTTCTAAAATAACTATAATTTAATTAAAGATTAATATTGTGAACACTGCAATTATAGTCTAGAGAACAGTGTGCACCAGTTTTTTTCCAGAGGATCATATACTTAATGGTGATAAATTACCATGTATTAATAAGAAAAAGTGGGTTTCTACCAAGTGGTATTCAAATCCCTGACAACTATCAAATTTATAATGTATATATTTTAAATCAAGTAAAGCATGTTTACAAACAACGATTGGTAACTTACTGAAACTACAAAGAAATGTGAAATTATCTACATAAATTGTGAGACTTAGAAGATTTTTGTTCAGAAGTTTGTATTTGGGCTATTCAGCCTTTCCTTTTTCCATTATCTTCTATTCTAGCATGTCACTTCAATTAAGTTTTCTTTCAATGCCACAAAGAAATAAAAATCTTAAAATACATACTTAAAAGCACAATTAACCTATCAAACCAATAAATATTTCAAATATAGATATTTGTCTATATTTTCTAAAATACTTGTGGTTTTTGTTGATATCTGTTGCTTTGCTCTCCTAATGTCAAAAATCATATTTAATAAGTAAAAATTATTCTTTGAATGTTACATATGGAAAAAGTTAATAAATAGTTCACCAGAATATAAGAAAGAGAAGTTAATATTTATACTAAAATAGAGATACTGAAGTGATTACTTTTTATATTCCTGAACTATGAAAGACTTCTTTTTCCTAAACAAGATTATCAAAGATTTTGTTAAATAGAATAATCAAAGCATAATACCTTGAGTTTTATATATCCATATATGTCATTATGAAAATGGTGTCGGTGAGTGAGCCTCTTCTTCAAACTATAAATTTAAATCCCTCATTTTCTAGGAAATCTCAAAAATCTCAAAATCTTGGGATGAAACTTGGTTCACATATGGTGTCCATGAATGTGTTTTCTTATACCACATCTTCCAGTTAAAAAAAAAGAGAGAGAGAGAGAAAAGCTGTTTACTTGTTAAAGGTCTTTTTATAAGCTTTGATGACTCAAAAACACCTTCATTTTAACACATGGAATTTGGCAAAGAAGTTAACCATGTTACCATTTGAAAGACTTTGATATTTTGAAAAAGAGAATTAAAAACAACAGAGATTGAAAATTAAGTTGGCTTTTGTGTATAGAACATAATTTTCTCAAATATATTTTTTAGTATAAGGACTTACTACTGAAATTTATCTGCCAGAATACCATAACATAGCAAAGCTACAGTTATCCCAAATGAACAATGGTAAATAGAGCTACAAACTTTACCCTGGTGTATCAAGTTAAAAAAAAAATAAAAAATACCTTGGGTATAGCATTACGGTAATCTAAATAGAGAAATGTATATGTCAAATAAAAAGTTTAACAGAAGGGAGAAATTAAATTTCTTCTCTTTAAACTTTTCCAGAAAGATTGTATTTAAACTTTGTTTCTCATCTCCTTAACTCACGTGCAATACAATACAGTGCAATCTTTCAAGTTGGATTAAAGAAGGTACCACCTCTTAATCAGGCTAGAGGATATGCATATTTTCCTACAGTCTTCAAAATATTCAGTTTTCAAAGCTCAAGAACTGGGTAGCATGGAAATGAGAGTTTATGCTTTAACTCAGAGTACTTTTGCTTTAGTCAGGTTACTTCAGATCTTCCCTGTAACTCAAATGCTGTCTTTGTCTGCAATATACAAACAAATGTTGGTGTTTACAACTGTGTTATGTTAATATTATTCATTCTTACTGCATTTTTTAAAAAATTAGTTATGTATGAACTGCATTGCCTTTTTGTACCTGATTTATTTCATGTTCATGCTTCTAATCTGAAATTGGAAATTACATGACTTTTTTCTGAATTACTTAGAATATTTTTTTGGATATCTTTATTACTTTTGGACGTCCTCTACAAAAAAAATCTACCTTTCAATCATTTTGATTATTGCCAAATTGAAGTTTTACAAGAAAGTGTTGATAAACGTAATCTTCCATAAAAAGAAAAAAATAACTGGATTCACTACCACAAGTGGTATCTTGTAATGCCATTAGTTTTTTTCAAAATACAAAGTATCAGCATCATAATAAAGATAGTACACTGCTTTATTTTGTAAATAAATACATCCTATTTATTTCCAAAGTGAAGTACTACCTTACACAAAATGTAGGTTTCACAAAATGTAGATTTCATATATAAGCACATACATTCTTATGTAGTTTTTGTTTTTCTAGGTGATTTTGCCTTATTCTGAAATTTTCTTCACCTGACTGAAAGCACATTAACTGCTAGATAGGCATCACACTGATGTCTCCATGCTGTAGCATACAGCCGTGAATTTGCTACGATCTGTTTAATCAGCAGTGTATTGATTTTCCACAGCTTTCCTTCATTTTAGCCCCATAGCAGGCTTCTGTAATTTCCTTTGGACAAAGTGTAACCAAACTGTGCTAAGTGATGTTGATTTGCAGGCAAAAGTAAAGGGGTAAATATAAATTAACAAGCTATAAACATTTTACAAGTGGGGAGTCAATAAAAACAGTGTCTGCAGTTTCTTTTTTAAAAAAAATGATTTGAAGCAGATTGTTAACAAACGTGTCCAAAGAAACTGACATGAGTCTGAGAATAATTTTTGCGCTTTGTGATTAAGAATTGATCAGTCTAAAAGCCTCGGATGCAACTGAATCACCCATAAGCTGCTGGCCTGAAAAGGCTCAGCAGGGGCTGGTATTTGTTTGTTAAACTCCCATGATTCCAAGTAGATAATTGGTCTGTGAAGTTCATGGCAGAATCTGAATTTGCTTTCTTGCTTCCCAGCTGGCTGAGCACTGGTTTATAGACTTCTGTGTACAAATTTAGCCAGCAGCAAACCTCACATCTTTAATATAAAAGGTGTTTTGTTGTGTTTTTCAGGTGCTGAGTGGAAAGCCCACACTCCAGAAGCTCATTAAAAGGGCCAAGTTACAGTACAGGTTTATTTCTGTCACAGCGTTTCTGAAAACAGTGACAAGGATTAATATGTTTCTTTAGTACTGGAAAAAGCCTGACACAATCCCTTGTGAATTTGATCATCTGTTTCATTGCCTGTATAAGATTCAGTCTCCTATTATATCCTGAAGTTACAGCTGTAAACTAATGCCGGTAAGAATTTATAAGCTATTGCAGAAGCCTGGGGCAAAACTAACTGTTTTATTCAACAGTCACTTATTTATTTATTATTTATTTCATACCTCTCTCCTATTATCTTTTTCCAGGAATCCTCCCAAAGTCAAAATTCTCTTGGCTCTTTGTCTGAATGCACAGAGCAACTGTAGGGACGTGGGGAGTTCATGTTTCTAGGAGCTTTCAAAAGTTTCTGCAGATGGGTGTACTGTGGAAGTGTGGTCTACCCTAAATGTTTTATAAAACCATTCTTCCTTTCCGTTCCTCGACATGGAAATTCCTTATTAAAAAGTGACATCCTCACAAACATTATAATCTTTGTGTTCTGAGCAGTCATCTGATAAGAGGCTTTCTCTGCTTGGTGGTTGCTGTGTTTCTGGGACATGATTTGACATGTGGTACATGCAAATTCTAGTAAAGTGCAAACTATATCATAAATGATTCTGTTTTACATCAAATTTAGATAGGCAAAGAGCTATTTACCTTTTCAAAAATCAAAAATTATAATAATATGCTATATGGATACCATTAAATGAATCATCTTTTAAATTGAGAAATCTCTCTCTCTCATTATTTGTAGAGAAATGCATATTCCTTACTTACCTTTGTTATTATGGCAAATTATATGCAGCATTAGAATTTTAGATTTAAATGTATATTCAAAATTGCAAACTTTATGCAAGTACAAAATAAGATACAAACAGAAGGATCCCTAATAATCCATTTCTGTACACTTTTTAAGAGTTGATAGAAATTATTGCAAGATTAAATTGAAGTACATTCACGCAATGCTTAAAATTAGAAAAGCTTCCATTACTCTTAACAGAAGTTGTATGCCTAATTCCCTATGCACCACAGACATTTTAACCTATAATAACTGATTGTAAATACAGTATGTAACTAGCTAGAGCCATATTTACACCTGCCAATTTGCTGCCCTCCAGCACTAAAAACAAAAATAAAATGGTAGTAAAAGAACTGCCAAGCAAAACTCCCTCTGCCCCTCATGTACACTCCTTTCTATTTCCACAAATAGAATCTTTGCTGCTTGTTTTCCATCAATAAATTCAACTTTGGGATTTAAAATTTAAAAAAAAGACATTTGTGTGACATGATGATAACAAAGTAATTGTTAAAAAGGTCATCTCCTTCAAATGTGTCCCCTTAAAACATTGTAAGTACTATAAGTGCTTCATTGCACTTTTAATTGAGAAGTAACACATGTACCATACGATGCATATGTTGCAATAGCAGCCATTTATTTTTATTGAATAGCTACAAAATTTTCACTCAATAAAAGCCCACGTGATTCATTAAAAAGGAATATATCGTTGGCATATATTTTAGTTGATAAAGTTGCATTCTTTTTTTCCATCCCCTGAGTTTTTCTATCATATCTCATTTACATAAATAATAACAACAATTATTTCTGTTTTTATTTTTTTAGAAGCTTAAAGCATTTTGTCAACATTTTAGTGAGGTTTTCCCTACTAACTTGATTCAGTGAAAATAATTTCTGTTAAATGTTAGTATTTTACTCTTCTATTGTGGATACAATAATTTGCATTATTAATGCATATATTACTTGCCTATATTAAAATAGTAACATAAGGCATATAATAATGACTTGCATACATAATGATATGAATAATTTGTGTATCAATAACATCTTTCTTCAATGAACTCAGTAGTTAATACAATATTATTGACTATATTCCCTATGCTGTACTTTACATATATATGACTGTTTTTATAACTGGCAAATTGTACTCCATAATTCATTCACCTTTTTCACCTGGTCCCCCAAACCCCCTCCCAAACAGCAACCATCAATTTGTTCTCTGTATCTATCAGTTTATTTCTGTTTTGTTTATTCCTTTATTTTGTTTATTAGATTCCACATATAAGTGAAATCATATGGTATTTGTCTTTCTCTTACTTAGCATAATACTCTCTAGGTCCATCCATGTGTCACAAATGACAAGATTTCATTCATTTTTTGGCTGAATAATATTCCACTGTATATATGTACCATTTCTTTATACAATTGTCTATTGATGGGCACTTAGATTGCTTTTGTATCTTGGCTATTGTAAATATCACTGCAGTGAAATAGGGGCGCATATATCTTTTCAAATTAGTATTTTGGATTTCTTCAGATAAATACCCAGAAGTGTAATTACCAAAGCTTAAGGTAGTTTCCTTTTTAATTTTGTGAGGAACCTGTTTTCCATAGTGGCTGCACCAGTTCATAATCCCGCCAACAGTGCATGAGGGTTTCCTTTTCTCCACATTCTTGCCAACACTTGTTTGTTGATTTATTGGTGATAGCCATTTTGACAGGTGTGAGGTCATATCTCATTGTGGTTTTAATTTGCATTTCCCTGATAATTAATGATGTCGAGCATCTTTTCATACGTCTATTGGCCATCTGTATCTCCTGTTAGGAGAAATATCTATTCAGGTACTCTACCCATTTCTAAATCAGATCATTTGGGTTTTTTGGTGTTTAGTTGTATGAATTCCTTATGTATTTTGGATATTAACCCTTGTGGAATGTATCGTTGATGAATATCTTCTCCCATTCAGTAGATTGTCTTTTGATTTTATTGATAGTTTCCTTTTGACTTTAATTTAATACCAACTTAAATTGGTATTTAATTAATACCTCTAACTTTGTTCTTCTTTCTCAAGATTCCTTTGGCTATTTGGGGTCTTTTGTGGTTTCATATGAATTTTAAGATTATTTTGAATTCCATTCTTAAACATTGAATACATTGAATGGCAAAAAAAAAAAATTCGTACATCTTGATTAACTTTTTAAGATTGTCGAAAACAAATATTATTTTTATCACATAGAAGAAAATTGAGGATTACTCTATGAACAAAAAAAATATTGATAGCTAAGCCAAGTTAGAACTCAATACTCTTTAGATTTTATATCACATCTTAATATTTCATACCAAAGATTTATGATTTCCAGGGCTGTTAAACACTTATGGGGAGGTCTGTTTTACTGGGTAAACTGTAGGTTTCTGAAGGCAGAATAAATGTTTTATTTAACTTTTCACGAACACTAAACACATATTTCGTATTCAATAAATACTCATTAAACTAAATAAAACTGAGGTTTCTAATACATTAATTGCCAGTATATAGTATCTTAACAGAACATACCATTTCTTGTCACTGACAGCAATGATGTTGATCATTTTTTCAGATCAATACATTACAACTAGAAATTGTCACAAAGACTATATTTTTTGTGCCTTCTAATGAGAAATGAGATGAATAGGAATAAAAATCAAAATGAAAACAATATCTGACATGCTACATTTGAATGTAGTATTACTCCTATAAATAAAAAGAGATTAGTTATTTTAGGAGAGAAAAAAGTAAAATTCTAAGAATTACCTTTTTCTTTTCTGGTAAGCCTGTAAAGTATAGAATCTTTTGAAAATGAAAAAAAAATGAAAATAAACACAAGAAGAATAGGCATTATTGTTATAGTTTTATGAAAGAGTACTAATCAATTCATATCATTCATTACAAATTATAAGTAAAAAATATGAAGTTCTAAATTTCTGTGTGTTTTATTTGAGTAAGTAAGCAGCATGGCCTTATATTTACCATGGAAATCTGTAACAAAAACTGTTGAGACCAAGACAGACATAATTTGTTAAAACAAACTTTGAAACTAACTATATGTAACTTTAGTCAGTTAAAAATAACCAAATGTTTCAAATTGCTAGAAACCTCTTAATAGACAAAAGAACAAAATTTTTCATATTCAAAGTAGAAGAACATCCACAAAACATGGCTATTTCGGTCTCTCTTTAGATTTAGAAATTTTTTCTATGATTTCTGTTCTCAGATATTAAATCTTAGAGTGTCAGGCATTAAGTTATGTAGGTGTATGATAGAAATCTGAGGCATATTTCTAAGAACAAAATTTATGCCAACAATGTCAATCAGAAACTTAAAAAGTTCTATTTATTGAGGATGATTAATGACTATCCAGTGTCTTTGTTGACGTTTCTTTGCAGTTAAGTGGTGGTCTCAAGTTTATTTTGGTAATAAAGCACTGTTCTGGGAAATAATCTTTAATTCTCACCTCTTGAACCTTTAAGTTTTTGTTAAGTGGAAATTATTCTTTGTTCCTTCAAATTTTTTTATTCTGCATTATACTACACCTTTTCATTCAAAAATGTTCAAACCAGTGAACTAGATACATACTATAATGTACTAAAGTCTATAGCTGTTCTTAGTTCAAGTAACTTCATAAAGTTAGAATAAGTTAATAATCAATTGCAGATTATACTGTATTTGTGCCCACACTGAACAAAATAAATGATATGTGCTGTTTAACTGGCCCTTATTCATCCTCTAATTTTTTTCTAATTCATTTATTCCTTAATATCAAGAACATGACTCCATTCAGTTACTTTAGTCTTCGTGCAAAGAATATACATTTCATTAATATAGCTGTCATCAGTGTAGGTGATGTATCCTAGGGAATTTTATAGTTAAAAATATAAAAGAATATTAAATAATTATATAGTGCTTACATATACATTGATCTCATTGTAACCAACAAGTATACCATAAATATGACACTTAGAATGAAACTACTTAGTTATTCCCAATCATAGACTGTCATATTTATTGAGCTGTTTGTTTTTAAATTTAAAATACGATTATCTAATTAATTCTTATAGGAAGCTATTCCTTTGGGGAGGTGGAATTATAATATCAGGTAGGAGATTGGCCCAAGTGAATTGCCAGGATTTCATCAATATCTATTAGTATCTTACTTCATAACAGAACACTATAGAAGGTATTTTGTATGGAAAGAGTCCAAAGAAGAGGGTAGAGTGTGGGATTCTTGCCCACAGAGCATTTTAATGTATATTGGAAGACTAGGACATACATCAGGAAGACTCAAATAGACACTTTTATTAATCAGAGTTATATAAATACTAAGAAAATGCCAAGTGGAAATGTGGTCATAGTCAGATGGGATTAAGCATGAAAAACTTTCCAGAGAAACTTAGTTTTAAACCAGGTTTCAAAGTAATTAAGAACTATTTAATGGAAAAGAGAGGGACTAAATTAGCTCACCAGAGGGGAATTAAATATAATTTGACAAATATTGAAGGCCTTCTATGTGCAAGGCACTATGCCTAGAACTTGGTTGATATGCAAAAGAAACACTGTTCCTGCCCTCATGATCTCTCCATCTAGTGATGGAGACATAGTTGCAGAAAACAATGGCATGTACCAAGGCTCAGGGGCAGACACATGCATAAAATGCTCAGAGAATGAGAAAACTTTTGTTTGCCTGACCAGAGTTTCCATATAGAAGAATAAAAATGAATTAGTTACGAAAAGAACAGGATTGGATCATCAGTTGACAGATGATCTTGAAGGCACATGCATCAGCTAGAAACAGCTTCAGTGCTGACAGCTGTGAATCAGAAACTCCAAAATGTCATCAGTGTCCCAGGTTCCTTCTTTCTGCTCCATGATTCATAGTGTAAAACTCTAGAACTCATAATCACAATATATCTTCAGCCAACAGGTGTTGGAACTGTATTCCAGGCCAAAAGGAAGGGAGAAAAAAAAAGGTGACTGTACCATTTTCCCATTTCCTTTTGAGGAGCTTTTATTAAAAACTCACCCTGTAACTTCCAGTTAGATTTTTTTTGGAACCATACTGTGACCCTAACTATAAGGGAGGCTGCTCTTATAGTTTTTCACCAGTCATATCACCACTCCCAACAAATCAGAGTTATGTGGTAAAGAAAAAGAGAATGAATATAAGATGGGCAGTCAGTAGTCTTTACCAGAGTAAGGTTGAAGAGTTCTTTAGAAAGCACTGAACATAAGCAAGAAAGTGCTGAAGAAGCATTATGAAAACAATAACTGATAGAGATTATGTTAATGATTGTATGTAAAATAAGTTTTTTCTAAAGATTGATGTAAGATTGTTTTTAGACTATTGAATTAAAGCGCTGAGATATCTTCAATTTAAATAGTTGTAGTTAAACTCTGGAACTAGTAAACCTAAGAGATGGCCTAAGGAAATAATCTTCAACATTCATTAATGAAAAATATAAAAATATGAAAGGATTGTGTGTATGAGAGAAATCGAGACAGGGAGAGAGAATCAAGATTTGCACTTACTTGACAATCATTTTGTTTAAATCACGAAGACTGTGATACAATTGTAAAAAATAGAGAAATTACAAATCTTTGAAACAGGATAAAAGCAAAGATGCTTAAGAGCATAAGACATACGTGTAAGTACTTTCTTCTTTTGTATATATGTAATAAGTTTTATAACAGATTGTAGAATGGGTACAACTCCTCTAAGACTACAGAGATGGATGCGAAGTGGAAATATAGTGGACCTGGACTTCCTTCTAGCATGCACACACATACACACACATGCAAACACATACATGGACACTTTCCACATCTTAGTTAACTGGCACCCCACTCACCCAAACTAAAAATGTAGGAGTCATCTTTTCTTCCTTTCCTTACCACTTGTATCTAATCAGCAACATTTCCTGTAGGCATTACATCTGAAATCCTTCTTACCATCTCCACTACCACCACCCTAGTTCAAACTTCCAACAGCTCCTACTGGGCTTACTACAAGAGTGTTCTATATGTTTATCCTGAACTCTTGTTCCTCACAATGTTGTCTCTTCCTGACAACCAGAGAGATCTTTTTAAAGAATATAAATCAAATTATGCCACTCACATGCTTAAAACTGTTGAAAAGCTTTCTATTGCAATTAGATTTAAAACCCTCAGATTCAGTATCAAGGCCTGCCTACATAGCCATAAATGATCTAACTCCTCAGCACTCTTACTCATTCTCTTCACGTTGGCACACTTCATATTTCTGTAGTACATTAATATCATTCCTACTAGAGTGTGTTCACACTGTTTCTCCTTCCTGCAACACTCTTT
>NW_006431925.1:3296065-3301232 GCF_000325575.1 Pteropus alecto | reverse complement strand
ATCTGGCTCCTTATCCTTCAGGTCTAAAGTGGTCTCCTTTTACCTAGGCATCATCCCTGTTTTATTTTCTTTATTGTCACTTTTACTAGCTAAAATATGTATCTTATTATTTATTGTATATTGTGTCTGCCCAGTAGAACATAAGCTCCATAAGCATGCACATTATCATGTGAATTATGATTTCCCTTCATTTAGAACAGCTCTTGCTTCAAAATAAGCACTCAGCAAATACTTGTGTAATGAATCAATGATTAGAATGGCTATTAGAAAATGTCCACAGCATTATCTTTGAAACGAGGCAAGTTTTGGACTAGCCGATGAGCACCAAGGAGAAATATTAATACTCTCTTGCAATAGCAAAAGTAATGCTGTAGCAGGAAAACAAAATACTAGATATAGGCTGTTCTAAGACATTGTTCTACAGTATACAGCAGACAGAGAAACAGAGCTATTCGGTTTTTGAATTTAACTAAAAAAGAATAACAGTCAGGACTGTAGAGTGTGGTAGAGTAACTATACAACCCAATTTACTCGGGATAGTCCCATTTTACATCTATTGTCCCAACTTAATTATTAACTATGTCCCCTTTACTCTCAAAAGTGTTCCTTGGATTAAAAATTATATGATCAGCCTAAGTCTAGGTTGCTAAAGAGCTATCCATGGAGATCCTACAAGCAGGTGAAGAATAAATGGAGATCCCCTGGTAGTTTTGTATCACTTCACTTGCTTCCCTGAATTGTGGAAAAACACAGAATGTTTTCCAAAGGCACAGGTCTCCAAAGGATTGACATGGACTTTTCCACCAGCTGCTTCAGTGACTCTGCAATAAGCAATCATCCAGGGAACTCAGCCTGAGCTCCTGTGAAAGTATTTGGCATAAAGGAATTAACACTGCTACTTCTGATGCAAGAACAGCATGTACTTCACTGAATCATCAAGTCAAACCAAAGATGGAAGGAGTCCCAGAATGCCAGCTGGGCTAGGTTCCTGCTTTAGGAAGCTAAATACAAAAACATGATCTGGTATCTAAAGACATTACCTTAACATACAGGTAAAATAGGCCATGTGAAGACTACATTACATAAATTAACCACCTAATGGCAAGACTTCTCTTCTACTGGATTTGTATCTATAAGTCTAATAATTTTTCATTCATTGTTCTGTAGATTTCTTCCAACTCTGAGTTGAGAGAGAAATTTTTAAAAATAGATTTTATAGGTTTTCTCTGAAAAACTGTTACAATTTTTGTCATTAGCAGAATTAATGTAGTAGTTAAGAATACGTACTTGCTTGGTGCTTTACGTATATCAATTAATTCCTATAAATACTCTAAGAAGTAGATTGTATTACTATTCCTATTTTATAGATGAGAAACATGGATCCTTGTGAGGTTAAACAACTACCCAAAATTACCTAAATAGTGGAATTCAAACCTAAGCCTGCAAACTACAATGCCTGTACTAATTCACTGTGCTCTACTCTTAAGAACTATAACAGAAACACAGAGAAAGACAATTTTCAACTATGAAATCTAAAATAAAATTTTAAATTGCAAAACATGTTTGAAAACTATTTTCCAGTTTTAAAGTAGTTTTTAAATCATGATTTTAAGAAAGAGAAGATTTTTTAAATTTTAATTGTTCTATTTAATCTCTTGACTTTTCAAGGAACAGGCCTGCCAGTTTGGCCACAGTTTAATTTAAGAAACAAAGGGACTATGAATAAATCTGTCCTTTCTGGCAAAAGTGGATTGTAATGTGAAGAAGGAAGATAAAACAAGACAGAAGAGGTATCAGTATGTGTTGTCTTGTCATTTTGGGCAAGAATTCAAGTAGTAGATGAACTGAGAAAAGCATATTAAAATTTTTAAAAATATTATACCTTCTGTAATATCAGCACACAAAATACTGAAATATAGATTCTATGGATGTTATCAACCTCTCTGGAGTCTGTACTCAATATTCTATATGGGAAGAAATGGAATTAAAAGCTGTCCTCATACCAATATGGAAATATCCACAATAAAGATAAAAACTTGGTAGAACTGCATGGAAATAGAGAAGATTCCTCAGCTGCTACATACCATGAAAAGTACTCAAGATTTCCCATAACTTTTTCATGGGAAAAAAAAGATTGTTGTATTTATATTTAGCTACCTACAAGTGGGCCTATGTGGTAAAATTCAAAATAACCCCACGACATAAGCTATGGTGTGGAAATTATAGACCAGGAGCTAAATGGAGACTGTGACACCGAATTGAAATGGTCTATAACACTGGCAAGGCTGAGGTGAGACTTGGTGCAACCTGGAAGAAATAATAGGTCCTAATCAAGCCAAGAGAACAGATCATGAGTTTTACCAGTGGCAAGATTCAGTGTCATAGGCTGAAAGAATGCTCAGAAATGGCACATCTTGGACTGAGCAGGCTCTAGTCCAGAGAGAAGCTTAGACTAACCATTCCCAGACAATCAGAGAAGGTTCAGAGAATTCCAAGTCAAAAGGGCCTGGCTACCTCAGTTCTAATAATCCTAGTCTCCATCACAAGAAGAAAAGTCTGTCTCTAATATCTCAATAAAAAATGAGGTCTACCTGAAATAACAAATCAGAAATAAAGCATACATTTAAAGAAACTAATTAAATTATTGGAATACTTTAAGCTCATAGAATTGAATAAAATAAGAGGTTTTTTGTTGTTGTTCAACATCCAGCCAAGATTGGATGGCACAGAAAAACTGAATCAACTCTAAAAAGAGAAAAAAAAATAAAAAGACTCTACTTTTCTCAACATATATGAATATACTAAAATTAAGTTTAAAAATTAAATTTAGTAAGTTTAGAGAAACATGGCAGAGTGAGAAACATCCCCAGATCTCTCCCCTTGAAACAACAATAAGCTGAACATCTAAAACTCAACAAAAAACACCTAAATTGCACACCAACACGTCTGAGCGTGGGATCTGCACATAAGAGCTACAACAGGTCAGAACCCCGGATGTCGGGCAGTGGACTGGGAGAAATAAAGAGCTCACAGCCGCTGGAGCTTCCTGTAGGAGGAGGAGGAGCGGGGAAGGTGTGACGAGTTCCCTGAACAGCCTTATCTGGGAGAGTCGTGAGTTCCACACATATGGTGGCATGGCCCAGTCATCGGAGCAGAAAGCAGAGAAGTGAGATGGCAGAAAAACGACAGGTGATTTTTACCAGCCACGGTTGCAAAACCAAGGCTGAGCCACAGTCTTTAACTCCCAAACCAGAAGGCCTGTCCCCCATACCTTCTGAGACCAAACACCGTGGAGCCCCAGGGGAACCTGAGCTACCAAAATTGTTGCTAACACTGACAGGGACTGAAACTGAGGGTAGTGAGTATGATTAACTATCTAGAAGAAAATAAAAAGGCATTATTAGACTTTATATAAAGCAGAGATCCAAGAGGCTTAGACACCACCTACTAGAAACCAAAAGAAAAGCACCTTCTTTGCAGCAGGCTAAAGAGAGACCTTTATATAATAAATCTCTTCTTTCTGGAAAAAAAGCAAAATACACTTCCATTAATGCCAAGGTGGAGAAATAGTTTATTAAACACTATGAACAACCAAGGTGACAAGACATCTCAGAAAGAAAGAGAAAAAACTCCAGAAAATAAGCTTACAGACATAGAAATATGCAACTTAAATGACAGAGGATTCAGAATGGTACTTCTGAAAAAAATTAGTGAGTTCAGAAATAAGTCATATAAACAATTTCAAGAATTAAAAAAACAAATAGATAAGCAGAGCAAGGAGATTGAAACCCTCAAAAAGAACCAAATAGAATTTCTGGAGATGAAGAACACACTACAAGAGTTGAAAAATGAAATAGCAAGCTTGGGAAATAGAGTTGACCAAAAGGAGGAAACGATCAGTGATATTGAAGACAGAAATCTAGAAATAAATCAAAAGGAATCTACGGCCATACCACCTTGAACACGACCTATCTCATCTGATCTTGGAAGCTAAGCAGGGTCAGGCCTGGTTAGTACTTGCATGGGAGACCATCTAAGAATACCAGGTGCTGTCGGTGTGTAAAACAAAAAATTAGAAGGAAGAAGAGAGAAAACGAAGAATGAAAAGCAATGAAAGAGAAATTTAAGAACTAGCTGATACCACCAGGAAAGGAAACATAAGAATAATGGGCATTATTGAAGGCAAGGAAAAGGAGCAGGGACTAGAAAGCATTTTCAGATAAATAGTGGACGAGAATTTCCCAAATCTAAAGAATGAGCTGGAACTTGGAATTCAAGAAGTCAACAGAACACCCAATTATCTCAACCCAAAAAGACCCTCACCAAGACATATTCTATTAAAATTATCAAAAATCAACAACAAAGAATTCTCAGGGCAGTCAGGGAGAAGAAAACAGTAATTTATAAAGGAAAACCCATTAGATTATCCTTGGTCTTTTCAGAACAAACCTTACAAACCAGAAAAGAATGGCATCAAACATTTAAACTATTAAGTGATAAAATATTTAAACTATTAAGTAAAAGGAACTACCAGCCTAGAATAATGTATCCAGCTAAGCTCTCCTTTAGATATGAAGGAGAAACTGAGACTTTTCCAGACATACAAATATTGAGGGAATTCTCCACTATGAGGCCTGCACTACAGGAAATACTGAAAGGGGTCAGCTTACCTAAAATAAAATGATAAAAAAATAAATAATTAGCAGTAAAGTGACTAGCAGGCAAATAGAAGCAGAGGAGTGCAACCCTTACAGAGCATTATAAGCTTAAATAATAACAGAGAATTGCTGTAGCAAGATAGTAATGAACATTCATCATATATAGGGACAAATTGAGATAACAGTGACTGAAAAGGGAAGGATTCAAAGATCCAAATTCACAAAGGAAAACAGAATTAAGGCACATGCAAAAGAAAAGGGATGACTGTGTGTGTGTGTGTGTGTGTGTGTGTGTGTGTGTGTGTGTGTGTAATGATCCTTTACATATTCATAATGGTAACCACACACAGAAGATTCAGAACAGAAGTATATAACATAAAACAAGAAGAACCAGAGGGAAAACCCACAAAAGCCAACCAAAATAAAGAGAACAGAAACACAAGGACAAGGAAACAATGGAAACACCGAGCTACCAGAAAGCAAAAGATAAAATGGCTATAAGAAGACAT
>NW_006431925.1:3263902-3294229 GCF_000325575.1 Pteropus alecto | reverse complement strand
TTGATGCTCCCACCTGTCAGCACTGCAGGCCACCTCCACCTGAACTGCAGGGGACTCCCAGACCCTCCCCAGAAATGACCCCCAGAATAAGCCAGACTGAAAAAGTAGAAAATCACATGATATCACTTATATGTGGGATATAAACCTAAAAGCAACAAAGAAACAAGACAAACAGAAACTCAGAGACATGGACAATGGACTAGTGGTTACCAGGGGGTAGGAGGTGGGGGAGGAGGGGAGAGGTAGTCAGGGTAAAGAGGGTCAAATATGGGGGGGAGGGGGTCAGATTTGTGGGTAAAGGGGATCAAATGTATGGTAGCTGAAGGAAACCAGACTTTGGGTGGTAAACACACAATAAAATACACAGATGTCAAATTATAATGTACACCTTAAAATTACATATTTGTATTAACCAATGTTACCTCAATAAACTTAATTTAAAAATAAATAAGTAAATAAAAATTAAATTGAAAATACAACTTGACAAAATTTGTGGAATGCAACCAAAGCAATGCTTAGAGGAAAATTTATAGTTCTGAGTACATACATTAAAAGAGAAGGAAAAAGTCATAAATCAATAATCAAGCTTCCACTTAAGAAAACTAGAAGAAAAGAGCAAAATCACTCCAAAGCAAGTAGAAGAAAATAATGAAAACTAGAGTATAAATCAGTGAAATTGAAAACAGTAAATCAGTATAGAAAATCAATAAAATAAAAGGCTAGATCTTTGAAAAATATATAGAGAGTGTAACTTCCTCAGCTTGATAAAGAATAATAATAATAAAAAACTACAGATAACATTATACTTAGAGGTAAGAAACTAGCTGCTTTTTCCAAAAAAAATGGGGCAAAGGTATCCCGTCTAATCATTTCTTCTCAATGTCTTACTGAAGTCCAAAATAATGCAATAATAGAAGAAAAGAAAATGAGAGGTATACACATTGGGAAAGAAAAAATATACAAAAGTTTATTGCTTTTTCATATGCTAGCAATGACCAATTGGAATTTAAAATTAAAAACATGCATCATTTTTATTAACACCAAAAAAAAAAAAAAACCCCCCCCACAGGTGTAACACTAAAAAAAAACTGTAAGATCTATATGAGAAACAATTCAAAGTGCTGCTGAAAGAAATGAAAAAGATCTAAATAAATTGAGATTTCATCTTCATGTATAGGAAGAGTCAATATTGTCAAGATGCCAGTTTTTCAATGAAAAATCCAGTAAATTATAACAACACTTTCTGAAGTTTATATGGAAAGGCAAAAGACCTAGAATAGCCAATTCGATACTGAAGAACAAAGTCATAGGATTGACACTATCTGACTTCAAGACTTATTATAAAGCTACAGTGATTAAAACAACAATATCAATGAAAGAACAGACAAATAGATTGATTTAATATAATAGCACAGAAATAAGCCAACACAAATATGGTCAACAAATATTTGGCAAAGGAGCAAAGGCAATTCAAGAAAAGATGCTGTTCGGTGATCACTTTGTAAGTTATATGAATGTCTAATCATTAAGTTGATGTTGTACCCATGAAACATAATATTGTATGTCAACTATAATTGAAAAATTATAAAAAAGAAAGGATGCTGTTTTCCATAAATGGTGTTGGAACAACCAGATACTTATTTTTTTAAATGAATCTAGACTTGGACCTCATACCTTTTACAAAAGTTAACTCGAAATGAATCATAAAACCAAAGGTAAAATGCTAAATTATAAAATTCCTAAAAGAAAACACAGGAAAAAATATAGGTGACCTTGGATTTGGTCATAGATTCTTAGATACAACACCAAAAGCATGACTTCATTAAAATTAAAAACTTCTGTTCTGTAAAAGACACTGCTAAGAGAATGAAAAGCCAAGCCACAGACAGAAAAAAAATCTTTGCAAAACACATATCTGATAAATAACTTGCATCTAAAATATAGAAAGAGTGCTTAAAACTCAACAATAAGAAAATAAAAAACTAAATTAAATAGGCAAAAGATCTGAGCAGACACCTCACCAGTAAAGACATGCAGAGAGAGAATAAGCATATAAAAAGATATTCAACATCATATGTCATTAGGGAATTATAAATTAAAACAATGAGATACCATTACACACCTATTAGAATGACTAAAATCCAAAACATTGACAAAACTAAAAGCTGGTCAGGATGTTGAACAATCGGAGCTCTTATTCATTGTTGGTGAAAGTGCAGAATGATACAGCCATTTTGGAAGACAATTTGGTAGTTTCTTACAAAATTAAACAGACCTACCAGGCATATGATCCAGCAGTTGTGCTTCTAGGTATCTACACAAAAATCTGTATGTATATAGCAATTCATAATTGCCAAAATGAATAAACTAATCCACCCGTACAATGGAATATTATTCATCAATGGAAAGAAATTAGTATCAACCCAAATATCAATAGTTGGTGCATCAGAAGAAGGTAAAGAGGGTTGAATAAGTGAAGCACAGAGCATTTTTTTAGGGCAGTGAAACTATTCTGTATAAAACTATAATGGTGAATACATGATATTATGCATTTTTAAAACCTATAGAACTGTACGACACAAAGAATAAATCCTAATGCATGGATTTTAGTCAATAATAATGTATCAACATTGGTTCATTCATTTTAACAAATGTACCACACCAATGCAAGATGTTAAGAGGAAGTTGGGGATGGGGTTAGACAGGGATGATGGGGTGTATGGGGCTTTCTGTGCAAGTTTTCTGTAAGCTTAAAAATTCTCTTAAAAAAAAAAAGTAGATATGCGCCATGTATGTTTATAGGAATTTCTATGGTGGCTGAGATAATGAATATAAGAGTAATCCTATTTTAGAATTTTTAAGGAATATGATGATCTCAGGTGCCTGAAACTTGAACAACTTACTGTTTATAAATAGAGATAAAGATAGAAATATTGATATAAAGAGAGATAAAGATGGAGCAAGGATTACAAAGTTCTCCCTAAGATAAAGAAATCGTGACATAGGAAATGATAAACCTATGATAGGCCAAGCACAAAACTATCTCAGTAATAGCTTTTGTGTATGACCTTGGAATCATCTTTGTCTTCTCCTGCACCTCTCATGTATAATGAAATCACCACGTCCTGTCAATTCTAACTTAGTTTGCCTGTCCTCTTGATTCTCATTGCTACTTTCTTCATCAAATCTCACATAGACTTAGCCTGTCCTCTTGATTCTCACTGCTACTTTCTTCATCAAATCTTACATAGACTTAGCCTTTTAGTTCAGTGGTTCACAACCTCTCCAGCACAATAGAATCATTGATTCAGTGGTGTTCCCACACATTAGTATTTTTTAAAGTTCCCGAGGTAATTGTAGCATGCAGCCAAAGCTGAGAAACATTGTTCTAATTGACCTCACTGCCTCTGGTCTCTATCTTCATTAAGCCTTATTTCACAATACTTATTTATCTTTCTAGCACACAGATTTTTAAATATAATTGTTTTGTTTAAAACATTTCCATTACTTTTCATAGCCAGAAAAATTCCAAACTCTTTAGGATTACACTTAAAGTCCTTCAGACCTCAGAATCTAATCAACATTATCAGTTTAATATATGCCCTTACACAGTTTGGGACACAGCCAGACTGGAACACTCACCATTACTAGAACATGCCATTCTTTCTTATGTCTAGTCTATATCACTGGTTCTCATACTTTGGTGTTCATAAGTAAAGTATCAGCAAGAGCTTATTAAACATGCATAGTCCAAGTCCAAGTCCTGCATTATGAGCCAAAATAATCCAAAAGAACTTCATGCTACAAAACAACCACATACTTGATAGACCTTAATTTTCTATACATTGCTGAGGTCACAGAAATGGGGAATTACTAAGGGCACTCCCTATAGTGGAGAAATATCAGTTTGCTGAACCTGGAGTGGAGTGAACAAACAGCAAGCAAATGAGAATTAAGAAGCTTTTCTGAAGGTAGATGTCAATATCAGGAATGCTATCAGGAAAGTCTTGAATAAGAATCAAGGAAGGAGAGGTGAACCCCAGGCTCTTGCATTAGCAAGTGGCTCTAGAAAGAAGCTTAAGTAGTTTCAGGTTGATGGTCTCCTGCCATCAGGAGCTAACTTCAGGGAAGGGGACCTGAAACATAGACTCTTAACATTGGAAAGAAACTCTAAATAATTAAATGCTTACTTAATGAAGGAAAGAAGATAGAGTTGGTACTGTGAAGAAACTTAGGTTTCAACAGTAGAAAGAAAAATACAATCTGCTCTAATAAGAGAAGCTGAATGCACACAACATGTTATATAGTTGCACAGAGGTATCCAAGATTCTCACAAATTTAGATCAAACAAACGAGCACTTAATCGAAGATCCTCAAGCATGCAAGAAAACAAGCCATCATGTGTGAATCAGTAGAAACAATAAACAACAGATTTATTCCCAAGGATTTCAGATATTGACATTCTGAGGATCAAAATATAAAATTTTTAAGAATGAAATATTTAAGAAAATAGAAGATGTGATCACAATGTTATCAACTGTTTCTTCACTTAACATTTTTTCATAATCATTTTTCTCTGTCGTTAAGAATTCTTTTAAAATATTTAATAGCTTCATATGTCTAGATCAGAAATTCTATAACCTTTCCTCTATTGTTGAATACATGTGTTAATTTTGTATTTTGGTATTCTAAATAGCTCTGTATTGTTTTGTTTTTGCACTTGAATCTCTGCCTGAATTTCTTTCTTTATTTAGAAAATTTACAATTGTATTAGTTTGCTAGGGGTGCCATAACAAAATACCACAGATTAGATGGCTTAACAACAGAAATATTGTCTCCCCGTTGGGGATACTGGAAGTCTGAGATCAAAGTGCTGGCAGAGTTGGTTCCTTCTGAAGGCTGAGAGGGAAAGATCTGTTCTAGAATTCTCTCCTTGCCTTGTAGATAGGTGGCGTCCTCTCCCTGTGTCTTCACGTTGTCTTCTCTCTGTGTCTGTGTCCAGATGTCCTCTTCTTCTAAGGACATCAATCATATTGGATTAGGGCCCACCCTAATTATCTCACTTATTGCCATATTGGTCACATTCTGAGCTACTGAAGGTTAGGATTTTAACATATGAATCTTTAAGGATACACAATTCAGCCCATAATAAATGGCTCTGAACATTTTTAAATGTGTGAATGCATTTAATCAAATAGCCCGTCATAAATGACTCAGAACAGTCATTTCCAAAAGTGTGGAAAGGACTCAAAGTGAAGTTATTCCTATAGTATGTCCTTTTAAATGAATACATGCAAAGTAACTCCAAGAAATTTCACTATTTTGAAAATGGAGAAGAGCTCTATATCAGACACTGACTCACTATTTGAAACATATTTGAGGACAGAATTTATTTATTATACATGTAATTTAGTAAAAACTCTTGCCGAAACACAGCCTGAGTTCTCTTTTCTGAGGGACATGGATTATAATTAAATTATACCAATGTTTAATATTAATTTATCTTAAAATAATATATACATACAATATAGTTTACCAATATGTTATAGCTTTTTACAGATGAGACATTTTAGACCAATTTCTCAAATGTTTCTTCTGCCATATTTTGAAATGCTTCTTGCAATCAGGCAATAAACTGAAAGGCGACTAAAGAAGTCCAACACAGCTGCTAGCATAATCTTCCGTAAATGTTTGGATAACATCATTCCCTCTCTTAGAAAGCTATAGTGGCTTTCAACTGCTTTTTGTTCTAAATATGAACTTCTAAATATTTGCTACAAAGTTTGGAAAAATTCAAACCCACCTTCCAAAACTACTGTTTTCTTTACCTGATGATCCACAATCCAGTTTTTCATTCTATCTAGTAACTGCTAAATAACTTCCAGGGCATGTGTGTCTCACTCTCTTTGTTGACTTTTGGCTCAGCTATTGCTACCAACCAAACCACTTTGCCATAAGCTGAAATTCCTTCTTTCCACTAAAATTCTTTTATAAAACTTGCCTATACCAAAGGTCTTTTTCTAAAACAAACAAAATAAACAAAAATAAAAACAAATTTGTTTCATCAAAACACTCCAACAAATTCAAGCATTAGGTACATTTTAAGGCCTATAAGTAGGAACATTTGCTCAGGTCTCATCTGCCTTTTCAAAAATGTAATCCTTATTAGTCAAGTTGCTAGCTAGCTTGATTTTGTAAATTTTTGAAACATTTTCTACTATTCAAAATATTTTATATTAACTGAGATTATAGTGTACCCAGCATATGTAGTTCAATATTTTTATTTTTAATGATAAAATATTGCATATTATTCTCAAACACTGTTGCTAGAGTATAAAATTATGCAACATTTTTGAGAGAAATTCTGCTATATTTATCAAAAAAATTTACAACACAAATTTCAATGCAACGGTAGGTTCCATTGGTTACAGTAAATACATGCGTACAAAGATATATGTTTAATGATGTAAGTAGCAACATTGTTTAATGAAAAAAAATTGTATGATAAAAAATTGATGGAACTTTTTATGATAATTTAAAAAATTAGCTATTTAGCCAGTCATCTATTGTAGGACACTTCGGTTGCTTCCGTGTCCTGGCCACTGTGAATAATGGTGCTATGAATATTAGCGTGCAAATATCTTTTCGGATATGAGTTTTCAAGTCTTTGGGGTAAATACCCAGTAGGTCATATTGGCTAAAGAAGCTAGGTCATATTGGCTAAAGAAGCTGTGGTACATGTATACAATGGAATGTTTCTCAGCCATAAGGAGAGATGAAATACTGCCATTTGCGACAACATAGATGGACCTTGAAATAATCATGCTAAGCGAAGTAAGCCAGACAGAAAAAATTGAAAATCAGATAATATCACTTATATGTGGGATATAAACCTAAAAGCAACAAATGAACAGGACAAACAGAGACTCAGACATGGACAATGGACTAGTGATTACCAGAGGGTGGGTAGGGGAGGAGAAGAGAGGATGTAGATGCCGAGGCAGGCGATGGTGGGGGGGATTGGATTAAACCATTTCTCCAAAATTAATTAATTAATTTTTTTTAATGTGCATGGAAAAGCTTAACTCTGATTTTAAAAAAAATAGCTATTTAGAAATGAGGTAGCTCTATGAATGGTGATAAGATAAAGTTTACTAGATATAGTGAAGCAAGTAAAGTTCACTGCAAAGCTGTAAGTAGAGAATGATGCCATTTGCTCAAGATAATGTTAGGAGTCCTTGCTTCTGGGAAGTATGGTACTTTGAATTTCCCTTTTTCAAAGAGATTGGAGCTCTATTATTCTTATAGTATAAAATACTGAAAACAGTTTTGCCTGCTGCTCTGGTGAGAGCAAGGCTGAATGGGGTGGAAATGGTAGTGGGCAGGCAGAAGGTGAGGATGAGAAGTGGGCAGAGGAGAAGATGGAGGAGGAAAAAGTGCAGGAGGAGAAAGTGCAAACAGAAGAGGTAGGGGAGAACAACAACAAAGAGCAAGAACCATAAGATTTACCCAAAAAGAAAGAACAGAAGAGGACATGAAGAGTTTTAAGATACAAGCAGAGGAAGCTGTATTTGGCAGAATGAGTCCTGCTCAAATCTAGCAACCTTCGTCCAAATTGTGCCATTTGTTCTATTAAGACTGTCGTCGATAACGTGGAATTGCATGGAAAGTTATGAGACTTATCAGTCTCTGAAAAGCTAAAAAGGAAGAAAATCGAGATTCAAAAATGCCACAAGAAAACCTTTGGAGGTGATAGACATGTTCATTATTTTGATTGTGGTGATGTTTCATGAGCGCATACATACCTATGTTAAAACTGACTAAATCAACCACATTAAATATGTTCAGTTTATTGTTTATCAATTATAACTCGATAAAGTTGTTTTTAAAATCCTGGAAATAAAAAATCTCCTTACCTGCATTGGTAGGTGTTGCTCAGACTTTTGACACAATATGGAACAATGAACAATATGGATCAAGTTATACTTGATAAAGTATGTAACGCAGAAATTGCTATTATAACATGTGCAATAGACAAAGAGGCTAAAATATCCATTCAGTAGGTATTTATCAGTTTGAGAACTACTCTATCAAGATACCTCCTACGTCCTGAGTAAAATATCAAGTTCCTTTATGCCACATCAGCACACAGTGTGAAGACTACTTTTCAAGAGAGCAAGTACTGCCACTGGGGGATCTTATTTTAAACAGATTGCTTTTTTCTCTGAAGATCCTGGGACTCACTGAGTGTTTTTTTTTTTTCTCTCAAACATTAGAAAGCACTCCTTTTGCAGTAAATAAATTCTTACTATTCTAGTTAGAATAGTGCTAAAACAAACAAATAAACAGAAAACCCTTTTTTTTTTTTTGTATAGTCATCCATAAAAAGGAGAATTCTGGGATTCACAGAAGTCCTTTGTCATCCACGGCAATGGTGAAACCATCATCCCTGATAAAATCATGCAGAAAGAAGCTGATGAGATCAAACTAACTGAAGACATGTCTCTGAAAATATGAGCCTACAGTTGCTTGGTCAGAAGACTTATCAAAAAAAGAGGAAAAAACATAAAATTAATCAGGATGCAGTAACAAAGATAACCTCACTGCTTCACGATTTGGATATTTAAAACCGTGAAAAATATTACCTTGAAAAGCATAGTTGAGCCCTACACCAGTGATATGGTAGAGATTATTAAGAAGCTGCATAATAACTTTGGAAATTATATACTGGCTGTTAATCAACATGCCAATCTGACCTCAAGGTTGAACCTTATGTATTTGGTATCTTTTCAAGGGGAAGTCCGTGCTGCCTCCGAAATCTGCAGCTGGAGGATCCTCACCCTCACCTCTACCTCTACTTTGCTATCCAATCCCCAAACTTCTCCATTTCATTACTCTCATCAGGTCAACCCATTTCTTCATCATCGCTATTGTCCAGAGCAGGATATTTGAATCTCTCAACCTCACCTAGACTGTGGGAGACATGATGGGGAAAACAGATCAACACAAAAATTTATGAAATTTGCTGGAGCTTCCATCAAGATTGTCCCCCAAAAGTCCGGATGTTAGAGAAGATTGTCATCGTCATCTGTCTACCTGTTAATGAGCCAACAGCATGTCTTTAAGAAATCCAAAGAAGAAAAAGTATTTAACCCAAAAAAAAAATGAATCTCAAAGCCCACTTCAGAGTAGCCCTGCAAACCAACAGGGGCAACAAAATCATGGTGGAACTGTAAGTTTGAACAGTGCAGAAGTCATCATGCCCTAGGATCAATCCCAGATGAGGAGAAAGAAATAGTAGTCCTAATTTTCGAGCATTTCTTTACCAGCCAAACTGCACAACACAAGATCAGGAAAACTATTTCTGCTGAAGCAGAGGAAGCAGAAATATTCTTGGGAAGTCATCTCACATTGCAGCAATTGAGGCTCCCAGAAGCTCCAAGGAAACAACAGATGGATGTAGTCTTTTTAATACTGATAGAATAAGTTCAGAGCCAAATAGAATAAAGAACAAATGAAAGACCTCTCTGAGCAATAAAAAGTTGGCCAGTGTCATGTAGGAACATTAAAAGAGGCCCTAAGAATATTAGGCACTAAGAAGGAAGGAAGAGAGTCGGACCAGTTTCACCAGAACAGCACAGCACCAGGCAGAGACCTCCTCAGCCATATGACTCTCACTAGAGATTCTGAAAGCTTCCAGCCAAGCATACTTCCACCTCCATAATTCTCATGACACCATCCTAGTTACTTGGGCTAATGGAATTGACTATGTTCAAAGCAAAGAAAAATTTACATCTTTTTATTTTTTGGTGGAAAACAGCCTCTGCACACGTGTAAGTATTAAAGGGAGAAAGAAATAGTTTCAGATGTGCTGCCTGAAGAAAACACAGAGCACCTAAAGCATTAATATGTTTTTGGAATACTGTGTCCCATAATTTGAGTAACTTAAATTTTTAATCTTCTTTTTTCTTTTAACACTTTCAATGGTAAACACTTAAAAGATCAAGTTATTTGGGGGCAGCCTAATGGTATACAAAGAAACTTCAAAGAATTTATATATCATATAATTTGACTAAATTAAATTTTTAACTATTTGTATTTTTTTGAACACTATGAAGGATGAATTTTTTAATGGATAAAGTCATTTGGGGCAGGCAAAAAGTTTAGAAAGACATTTGAAAGGCATCCACAAAAATTCATGGTACAGAGAAGGAGGGCATCTGGGATGGGGCTTTATTCAAGTGGATTCTCACAGTAATTCTAGATAACCTGTGTATGTGAACAAAAGGCATACTATCTTTTAGAAAGATAAATTCTCTCTTCATCACTAACTCACAAATCTATTATTCTTTGCTTCACAGATTTAAACTAGTTTTTACATGTTGTGTATAATTATCATTTCTTTGTCTCTCCTCTACATCTTCTCTCCCCTTCTTCTCTAGCCTCATTCTTTGTATTTCCTCATCCCTCTGTCTACATATGCTCCAGAAAAAGCAGTATCTCATCACACAAATGGAAACACAAAAAGTGGCTTCAACCTATACTTGGTTAATCAAAAGAACAAAAGAGTTCATAGTAGTTGTCCTAGAATTTTGGAAGAAGAAAACAAAATGTTCACAATGCAAGAAGGAAAAAAAGAAGTGGTATACTTAGCACATATTTTTGTCTGTGTATATTTTTATATATCAGCTATCAATGTCTACTAAAATAATTTTTTTCTTTGGAAAAAAATAGAATAGAAAATTATTAGACCATATTATCCCAGAATGCTAAATAAAAGCACATCAAAAAAGGAAAGGAAAGGAAGGAAGGAAGGAAGGAAGGAGGAAGGAAGGAAGAAAGAAGGAAAGAAGGAAAGGAAGGAAGGAAGGAAGGAAGGAAGGAAGGAAGGAAGGAAGGAAGGAAGGAAGGATGGAAGGAAGGAAGGAAGGAAGGAAGGAAGGAAAGAGAAGGAAAGAAGTAAAAACTACCTCGGATGATTTTTTTTACCTCAGCACCTTGCTGTTGTGCTTTTTATACAGATTTTGGAAAGCTGATGGTTGGAGCATTTTTTTAGTAAAATTGAGTTGAGAAAGTAAGATAAATTGCCAGCCTCAAAAAGGTAATGATCCAAGTGAGCAACAACTGTTCTGACTTGTCTTCAACTAGTCAAGAACGTATATAAACTTACTTTGGAAAAATCTTGACAATGTTTATTACTTTAAAAGTAGAAACTAAAAGAAGAGAGAAGTACTGGGCATGTACCATCATGGCTTTTTGTGTTAAAAGATGATGTTGCACTGACTTAGGTGAACATACCGTTGTAACAACAGACTATGGTATCAGTTTCCTCCACTGCAAACAAAAATTTTATGATTTGAAGTTATTTCTTCTCATTTTAGAGAAGTTGTGAACAAAAGAAGGCAAAGTGGTTAATGTTGTGAATACTTACAATGAAGTGTTATAAGATAAATAGGTACCGGGGATGTAATGTACATCATGGTGACTATAGTTAACACAGCTGTATGACATATTTGAAAATTGCTAAAAGAATAGATCCTAAGAGTTTTCCTAAGGGGAAGATTTGTGTGTGTGTCTTTTTATGAGGTGATGGATGTTAAACATTGTAGTAGTCATGTCACTATGTATGTATGTCAAATCATTATGCTGTACACCTTCAACTTCTACAATGTTGCATGTCAACTATTTCTCAATAAACTTGGAAGAGAAAAAAGTAGTAATAACATAAAAATAAGTAAATAGTATAATTTTTACTACAGTTTAGGTGGACACTTGCCTCAGATAGTTGAATTTTTTTTTCTTTCGGAAACTAGTGTTTATCTCATTCACCAACAAGTTTCCAAATTTCGACTTCTGCTGAAGTGAATGAGACTGAATTTTCTTGACCTTCCTCATCCTATACACCCATATTCCAAGTGACATATATTATCACCCAATGAAATTTCATGCATAAACAGCTTCTTCTCCTTCCTGCATTTGATACTGATAAGGCTGTGGGCTTTTGACTCCTATAGTAATATTATTTTAATTTTATCAATACTTTCTAGGATTAATCAAATTTTTTTTCTTTCTCTAATTAACATTTCAACTAGAAATCTTAAGCTTTCAAAGCAACAGCCCCTACCAGAATTATTAAGTCAGTTCCTTTAGTTATGCCATGTCTTCTTCCTCTGCATTCCTGATTCTGACACTAAAAACATTCTAAATAATTCACTTCCAGTTTATCAATTTTTTTACAGTTTGTTAATTTCAGGACCGTATTCAAATTCTCTCAATCTTCCCATAAAGATAGTTAACAAATAGTAACATTTACTTGCATTACAAGTTTTAAAACTTTTCGAATCTTTTTTTTTAAATTTTTCCAGTTTTATTGAGAAATAATTGACATACATCACTGTATAACTAACTTTAAGGTGTACATGATGATGGATGGTTTGATTTACATATATTATGACATTTTTACCACCATAGGTTTAGTTAACATCCATCATCTCATATAGATACAATGCATAGAAAAAAAAAATCTCCTTGTGATGAGATTTACTCTTAGGATTTACTCTCTTAAAAACTTCCCTATATGTCATATAGCAGTGTTGCTATAGTCATTATGGGGCACATTATATCCCTAGTACTCATTTATCTTACAACTGGAAGTTTGCGACTTTGACCACCTTCTTCCAATTCCCCTTCCCCCTACACACCACCCCTGGTACACAGATATGACCTCTGTTACCACTAGTTGCTGTTTTATTTTTGTTTTTGTTTTAGATTCCACATATAAGTGAGATCATACAGTATTTATTTTTCTCTTCTGACATTTCACTTAGTCTAATGCCTTTAAGATCTGTCCATGTTTTTGCAAATAGTAGAATTTTCTCATTTTTTATGGCTGAATAATATTCCATTGTATATATATACCACATCTTCTTAATCCATTCACCCATCGATGGACACTTAGGTTGCTTCCATGTCTTAGCTGTTGTAAATAATGCTGCTCTGAACATGGAGGTGCAGATATCTTTTTGAGTTAGTGTTTTCATTTCCTTTGGAAAAGTTTTAAAATCTTATTACACATATACATAAAATCTTAGAGATATGTAAGTGTAATATAAGAATTTAAAACTTTGTATGTATAACATTATATGCTTTTATATTGTAACACACTTTATTCACTATACCGTATAGTGCAATTATATCTATGAAAATGTATTTAGGTTGCCAAAGCCCTGCTGATAAAAATAGAATGTTCTAAACAACAGGATTAATTATATTTTTCTCTACATTTTCACCGATTGCTCAAAATTATAATATATTTTAGTTTACTGTGTATTTTTAAATTACTTCTTGTTGAACATTTTTCTTTCCTAGAGTTTCCTGAAGTCTCCAATTTATTTTCTTTCTTTTTTATTGGCAAAAGAAATATGTCTTTTCATTATTACTAAAATTCTCCAGAGCTTTGTACTTACGTTATTTTGTATAGTGCACTTTTTTAAAGATGTTCTTTTTGTATCACTGACTTCAATCCAGTTTGTATTGATTGTTTTATTGGCTTAATGGATAATTGTCAAACTATGATTTTTTTTCATTACATTCCTGAAATAGATCAACAATCTCTTGCATCTTTTGTCTTTCCCATTCTTGTTTGTTTGTGTTCCCTGAGGTAAATCCTCAAGTAAGCCCACTGATCCAAAGCCTGTGTAGCACTGAGCTTTCTAAGTCATCACCCATTAGAAAATATATTTATCTTGACATGTGATTAGTAGTTTGGCTTTACTTTTCTGCCATATTTCTCAAAAAAAAAAAAGAGGAAAAACAGAGAAGTTCTGTAAAGCACTGAACAGGTTGCAAGATCTCCATTATCTTAGAGGCGAACCTATAAGCAACTAAACTCATGTGGCAAGCCAAATAATGGCCTCTGGAAGATGTTAGTGCCCTAATCTCTACAACCTCTGAATATGTTAAATTACATGCAAACGAGTTTTTTAGATATAGGTTACAGACCTTGAAATAGGGAAACGATCGTAGATTACTCTACTGGGCCCAATCTGACCACATGAGTCTTAACAGCAAAGAACTTTCTCTGACTAAAGTCAGAAAAGATGCAGCTGAAGTCAGGATGTAAGAAAGACTAAACGTGCTCTTCTTAGTTTAAAATGGAGAGGGCAATGTGATGAAGAATGTGCGTGGACTTAAAAAAAAAAAAGGCTCCCACTTGACAGCCACAAGGAAGTAAAATGTGAGCCCTACAGCCACAAAGAACTGAATTCTGCCAACAACCTGAATGAGCTTGGAAGTGGATTCCTCCTCACAGCCTCCAGGTAAAAAGCCCAGGCCTGCCAACACCTTGATTTTTGGCCTTTTGAGACCCGAAGCAAAGAAAATGGTTGAGCCCAACGAGACTTCTGACATATAGAACTATGAGATAATAAATGTGTTTTGTTTTGACCCACTAAGTATATGACAAGTTGGTATGGCAGCAATCTAAAACTAATACACCAAGCCTTCATTAGAAGATTCGTTAGAAACTTTAAGAATGTAGAGCAACAGCAAAGAATTTACAACAACAAAAAAGGAAGATAAACATCAAGGAAATGGAAAACAGTTCACTGGGATATATGCTAACTCTGTCAGTTAGCACTTTTCTCTCTAAAGGATTGTTGCAAGTTGTTTCTCTGGAAAGTGGAAATGAGTGTTCAGGAAGTTTATTGAGAGTGCTCTTGGTATCCACACTGCAGAAGGAAAGAGAATGAAAGAGAATTGGGCAGTGGGAGAAATTGAGCTCGAATTAAGTCTAAATGAAGGCCTTAGTCCTACAGGGAGTTCTAAAGGTGGATGGCCCTTCAGGATTATCTCGACAGAGTGAATAGTTCAGGTCTTGATACCCATACTTCACATAGTCACTGGGTGGGGCAGCCCCAGTAAAAGTTATGACCTCAAACAAGGATATTCTCTGTAGCTAAAGCAGTCTCTCCGTTTAGGTAGCTGACAGTTGAGAGCTTGATGCTAGCAGCACTTAACAGCAGCAGAGGGAGTAAGGCGTTCATTCCAGAAGGTGGATCTTGTCATCACATTGCAGTATCCTCTACGATGGCTGCTATTACCAAATCGCCCACAGTTTATATTGAAACAAAACATAATGTGTCTTGTGGCCAAGAAGTTATTTAACGTAAACAAGATCCATGATCTATTCATACATATATTAACTCAATCAACAGATTTTTTTAAGTACCAAAATGTCCTAGATACAATGCTTACTTACATAGTTATTTATTTACATAACTTGTATCCTTTTCAGTTTATTTAGGCTTTTGTATCCCGCCATTGGGTCTATCTTGGTGAACATATTCTGTTCAGTTGTAAAATGTGTATTCTACACTTGTTGGATATCAGATAGGTCAAGGCAACTGATAATGCTTTGCAAATCTTCTAGATTTTTACTGATTTTTTTTCTAGCTGTTCTATCAGTTGCTGAGAGAGGGTTAAAATCTCTAACTATGATTATGGAATTGTCTATTTCTCTTTTTAATTCTGTCAACTTTTGCTTGGAGTCTGTCCTGTGTATGGATCAGCCAGAGATTTAGATAAATTTAACATATAAAATTTGGAGATACTCTCTCTGGCTCTCGTCTTTCCAGGTTATGTTCCAGTGGCTGTGGTTGTCCTGACCTCTGTCCTTCAATTATTTAAACATGTAAGCTTGTAAGTGTTCTAAGGGAGTGTTTGCTGCTGGCCTCATTGCAAAAGGGTAAAAGGAAGATTTACAGTGTATACTTGTAGCGATGGTGCAAAGTCCTTCCTCAAGAGCACCGGGCCTCACTTTCAGTCAAGCATCTTGCTCTGTGAACTATCTTATATCTTGAAACTGGGTGAGTATTCATGTCAGATCTTTGGATACCAGACTTCGAGTTTTTCTCATTGTGAAGATCAAGAAATAATGTGTTAGGCTGCCTATCAATTTCATTGTTAAAGACTCTGTAATCATTAGCTACCTCCAAAGATCTCTGTGAGAAAATGCATTCTTATTTCTGGTAAGTCTTTGCTGACCTTTACCAGTTTACATGATCACCTTGTCTTTGACAATTAAGTGTGGCCACTTAGCCTCTTCTATTCTGGAGTCACATCACCCTCATTGAAATTAGGGAACCCATCTCCATGTTGGCATCCCCTGTAGTCATATCTAGACTATAAAGGGGACCAACCGTAGAGTTTTTCAAGGATGCAAGTACTCTTCTCACTAATCTTATGTCGTAGAGAGGTAAGTGTTCTCTGGGATTTCTCATGAAACATACTAGAAGGCAACTATATAGACAAATAGCACATAATAAATCTAGTCCAACTTTCCTGTCTCCATAAACTTTTGGATCCCCTCCCACTCATCTTGCCAGAGAGGCCCTGGAATCTTAATCTCATTAAATATACACCACTGCTGAGTCCAAGTTTCAGTCAACTCAACTAACCCGTTAGAGCCACCTCTAGCTGCATGAGCTAACACATTAAAATTTGAGTCTTTTGTAAATAATATCAATAAATTTGGTGTTGCATTCTATCTTTCTTGATCTAACTCCTTAGAATCTATCCTCATACATATTCCCAAGGCTTTTTATATATTAACAAAGTCTTACAATTCCTTTGATATATAAGCTATTTCCTCCCAGCTCATAGTGTGTTACTGTTTGCCCTAAAGTGGTGACTCTCAACTGGCGTTGATTTTCCCCCTGGAGACATTTGGAAAATGCTGGAGACATTTTTGATTTTACAACTGGGGGAAGGGAAGTCTCCTGGTATCCAGTGGGTAAAGACCAGGGATGCTGCTCAACATCCTAAAATGCATAAGACAGCCACCACAAGAAAGAATTATCCAGTTCAAAATGTTAGTAGTGCTGAGGATGAGAAAGTCCACCCTGGAGAATGCTGAGATTGGGTACTGTTTTAGGGTTTGGTGGCAACGGGGGAAGTTGTGGTAGACCTTGAAGAGAATAATCATCCCCCTCCAAGACATATGTCCCACTGTGATTATCATACGGGTTTTCAAGTAGAAAAGGCTAACCTCTTTGGACACTGGAATACAAGCTACTTTCATTGACAAGGGAGGCTCAGAATGGCATATGGGTTCGAGATTGTCAATTTCTCTTAGGTCCAACCAGCTCTCCCCATTACAGTTTTTAGAATTCCATTCTTTTCCACTTTCACATGAGAAACTTAGCAAGAGTATGTATTTGCCTGTCACTGTAGTTCAGCAACTCACACAATTACATTTTGCATTTGATTTTCACTAATATCAGTCTGTGGCAACAAGAAATAAAGTATTTTTAGGAATATTGTAAAAAAGCTTTGGTTATGAAATTGTAAGTTAAGTTTAGAAATAATGGAGTTAAGCTTGTTATTTTCTCTCTATAAGTGATCAAGTGCACACAAAAATATTTTTATCTCATATTCAGGTCAATATAGAATTTACCACTTCCATCTGTTCAAGTGTAACAGCCATTTGAATTCCCAAGAACTGTGCTTCAGTTGGCACTTTATCCCATTCAACCACGGTTGGTAGCTTAATTAATTGTGATGCCACTACAAGCCATGGGTTACTAGCATTCATTTTCCATTAATAAAGAACTCAGCACTGTGCTAAAGCTCAAGGGCATGGCCAAGCAATGTCAGAATCCCATCTCCTGTGACCCATCCCACATCTGATACCAATTCCGAATCAGTCAGTATCTAATCAGGAGATAGAAGAAACATAGTGATTTAAGTGGGAGAAGTTTAATATAAAGAACTACTAAGCTGTAATTAGAGTAACTATAAAATTTAAGAGAATTCTATATGTCTCCCTCAAGCTATAGGGGAGTACCTAAAGAAAGAAAAACTCAGACTTTCTTGAAGAAGATGCAGACTTGGTATTTAAGGGTGAACTTGGAACTGAGAGGCAGTAAATTGATATCAGGTAAATCTCTTATTTTTTACTGTACCCTTTTTCCAATCCACTTATTCATTATTTTATTGGATAAATATTATTGAGTACTTACCATGTTTCAGGTACTCTTTTCAGTTCTGGAGAAAACACACTGGGCAAAACAAAGCCTCTGCCCTGATGTCATTTTATTAGAGAAGATAATAAACAAGCGAACAAATCAAATAATTATTTCTCAGATTATGATATAAATAGCTCTTCACAGTTATAAATCTGAGTACATGAACAAATCAAAAGAGTTCCCTGAGAGGAAAGCAAAGGAGTAGCCAATATACAATGTATTCTACTTCAGAATTCTACAATTCTATTTTAAAAAGTCCCATGAGTGCTGAACTTTTAATTTGATTGAAAGACTTAAATTCACACTATTTTTTGGAAACACTTGGCAGCTAATAGAAATAAAATGTACTCATTAATAAAAGTCCAGGCTGCCTGCCCAGTGACAATAAGCGTAAGTACATGTACAAAATTGTAGGTCTATGCTGAGCAATAGCTGAGATTCTAATTATATCTTCTTGTTAGCCTCTAGAGATTAGGTATGTAGTCTATGAGTAGCACCTTAACAGACAATTTTCAACAGAAAAAAAAAATGAATGAATAGGGAGATATTTTTCCCAAATTCTCAGGTTTAGTTAAATTTCAGCTAAGAACATGTTTTGTCTTATGCTAAGTTACTTTGGAAATACCGTGAATGCAAAGCCATGTTTTAAAGGGAAATTTTCTTTTAATGCCATTTACAAGAAATGACCTGGAGTTATACAGAAGCAATTCCACTGGCCTTTCTTTTTAAAGAAATCTACATTCTACCCAAAGCATCTGTAGGCTACAGAATATTATCAGACAACTAATACATCCCAATCAGACTGAATTTATTTATAGACAACGTTCTTTTTGCAATGTTAGATGCCTCATTAACTTGATTCAGCTTGTGCATAGCAAAAATATTCCCTCCCTCTTCAGATTTTTGATAGAGTGAATTATAATTTCTTTTCTCACTCATTATAAACCTTTAGTTTGGAGGACATTTCAGAAATGTGTAGTGCCACTTATGTGAATCCTGGATTATTTGTCCTGGATTAATTAGGTGCTTTATTTATTTTTTCTTTGGGAGGAATATAAGGTGATATAGTGACCATTCTTACTTTTTAGTTTACATGGAAAATAAATTAAAATTTAATTTTGCTATAAATCTCCTCCTAAGAAAAAATGAAATGTGAATTTGTGTTTGAATAGATTCCACTATATACCTTATTGTCAAGTTAGTGGGATGTGGGTGGGATGGTTGGGTTTTAAAACTCCTGAAGGCTTAATAATTCAACTTACTTTTTAGATGTGTTCATCTAAGATCAAAACTAAGGTCATACTGTGAAAAACCAGCACATATAACTCCCATATTATGTTACATATCTTTGAATTTTGAAATTTCCTTTTGAATATCACCGTGCAACTTCACGTTGTATGCTCTTTTAATTTGCTTGTACTTCTGTAAGCATAGGAGAAGAAAGGATTTTTCCCCCAAATCTTCCACTACAACTGTTTCAGAGTCATTTTCTAAACCAGGTTTAACAGGTTACACTGAGCTCAGGAAAAAGATGATAATTAAAAAACTAACTTCCATTTCTCTTAAATTCAATATTACACGCTTTCAGTGATTTTCACACAAATAAAAATAGTTAATGTTTGGTGTAAAATGGCCACTAATTATACTGGGAAACATTTTCACAGTATAAAATGGTAATTTTGTGAAAAAGAAACAATTTATCTTAAATTATAGAATACAGTATGAAAGACCATGAAATTAACTAGAAATTTTTTCCACTTCCAGATCATAAACATTCTGGATCCACACTGTTTGATAAAAATTCTGATTCTTACAAAAGCCCAGGAATGTATGTGGAACAGCATGACCTACATTCATCAAATGAAGTACTTTTCTTTGAAAGAGGAACAGGAATGGAAAACTGAAAAAAGTTTTAAGTTAAGACGGAATTCTTAAACTTGTTAATTAACGACAGCCTAGTATGAAAATTGGTTTAAGCATATATGACTGGCCTGTTGATGAACTGTCTTTTTTAGAATACATAAATGAAAAGTTACTTGTAAGCCAGTTTTTTAGTCCTAAAGAAATTCCTAATTTACCTGATAATGATCAGGCTTTGAGGCTTCAGGGTACATATGGTAAGCCCAAACTAGAGACCATCCTCTATTCTAATCACACTTAAAGTCAGCTGTGGGAGGCTGCCACCCTTGAATGGTTTATAATCAGCTTGAGACATGAAACTGACTCATTTCTGGAAGTGTGGGAGCTGTTTTTTCACTCTTTTCAGTACATGACTGCCACCATAAAATAAGATCAAATGCTCTGGTGCTGCCCTACTGCTTCTCTTCCCTATTTGTTAACTTTTCATGGTATGTGCATTCATACTGTATTTATGTTTTCTCAGCTTCAAATTATCTCACAATTTTACATTGGACAGCCCATTTTGCTATACTTCTAAAATAAGACATTGTTTCTATTATGCTATATTCTTATTACATTATTTTTAAAATATGAACACCTTAAATATAAATAGATATAATACTTAAACTCATTAAAGTTATATCTTTCTTAGTATCCCTCTCCATTCAGTGTCATCTCTTGGTAGATTACTTGTGAGCTTCTTTCATTTTGTCTAAAGGTGACTGTAAACTTGTCCATTAAAATATTATTATTAGGGAATCAAATTGAAACTATAGACTTTCTTCCTGAATCTTCTAAACTTCAAGCTACAATATTTTATTTCCTTCTTTTAAAAGTCTTGGTCTCCTAAATTATGGACACATATCTTCCAGGATCTTACAGACATTTACCTTACTTAAGTTATTGTTCCTTTGAACTTTGAAAAATCTTACTCAAGTTTTAAAAGAAGAAAAAGCTTAATGTACTCAACCATCAAATAGGTTAGAAAAATAAATTATATATATAGAGAGAGAGAGGTGACAGCAAATGTTAAATGTAAAAATCAGTAAATCTGGGAAAAGAATAGGAGTTTTCTATACTAGTCTCGCAATATTTCTTTAAATTTGAAGTTATTTCAAAGTGGAAAATATTTTTAAATATTGCTTTAGACATGTAGCGAATAATATACAGTTAATGTAGCAAATAATACTTTGATAATGATAATACAATAAAACTAAAAATATAGCATAAGTGAGACAATAATTGGTAGTTTCCTTCACAAATTTTTTTTTTTTTACATTCTAGTTTATTATTGTAAAACTAGCCATAGATGACTGGGAATTAGGTCATTTCTAATAAACCCGTATCTCTTTCTGAGTATGTGGTTCATGCCATTGTGGGAAATGTTTTACCTTTTACTTTTGTCAATTTGTAATGAGATTTCTTTTTACCCTTTTTAGTTCAGAGATCACCTGATGTATCATCTCAAATGCAATAAATATGCTCTTGAAGGCAGAACAAAATCTTAAGGGTTTTCACAATAGCTTTATAAAATACAAGATCTGAAAGACATTGTTGTAATTTCTTTTTTACATATTTATAACATCATGAGAGCTTACCAGTCTTACTGTGAGTGCCCATGCCCAGCACATATCTAGCACATAATAGGAACCCAGTGACTATTTCTGAATAAAGATATCAATCCTGGTTTATCTTAATTCAAATAACCTATGCATAGTTTTTATTCTGAAATTTTTCTGATTTTCAAGTTTTTTAATTGGAAAATGTGGAAAGGTAACTAAAACTTTGAGATTCAATACAATACCTATTCTATAGGCATATTCATAATATAATGCATATTTACTAACTAGCTCTATAGAGTCCTGCATAGAGGGAATTCTGCATACACATAATGAATATTTCATCATGTCTTTGCCTATACATTGAACATGTGAATAATTTTTGTAATAGCTTAGATTTCCTCTTTTAAAATGCTGTAGGAAATGATACACTTTATGTCTAAAACAAAAAAAATATTCATACATTTTATCTTCTTCAATTTGGAATATGTTGTTCCTAAAGGCAAACAAGGTCAAGCTTATAATTTTCATAAATGTAATTTTTCAAATTTCATAAAAGCTAAAACTTCTTTTACTTAATGTAATGAACAGGTGATGGTGACATGAATAATGCAGTTTTCACAAATGAAAGTAAATGTAAGTTCATATTTCTATATTCAAGAAAATATGAACTAACTCAATAAAGATGAGCAATATTAACCTTAAGGAGTTAATCATCAGAGTGAATGAGGGAAAATAGTATAATTAGCAATATATGAAGGTAGTCATTAAGGTGAACCAAGGCACATAATATAGTTTGCAGTATAATGTAAACAAAAGCCAAAGTTCCCATAGCAACACAAACTTTTCTTCAATATATACATACTCTATTTTGGATTACCAGTTAGAGTTCTAAATTTATGGTCTCTTATCCTTGTGTGTAATAATGGTATGTCAACATGGTTCTGAAAACAGTAAGATTTATATATTTGAATTCAGATGTATTTAAATTCGTAAGCTACACACTTAATTTTCTATATAGTTGACATTCTCTAAAATTATGCTGGCATTTCAGGTCAAAGAAATTACACGTATCTCATTTATGGCAATGTCTGTAAGTACCTTTGTTTAAGCTTGCATGTTTTAAGATGCATATATTTATTCTGTGTTTTGTGAAATTCAATTTTTAAAACTTTGATAGTTAAATCTAATGGTGTTAAAATATAAAGTTATATAAATATTAGGCAATCTTTCTTTTATTTCTTTCCAGCAAGAGTACCAAATATTAGGCAATCTAGTAACCAGCTCTAAAGTATTTCACATAAGCCATAAATTAGTAGACAACCTAGAATGATGTTCTTAACTTAGATGGACAATTGTATTGAGTCACTCTTTTCATAGGAAAAATGTTTTTCTTATAAAATTCTAGCTCAAATAATCCACAGTATAACTATATCTTTACTTTGTTTTTCTTCTTCAAAATAAAACAGGGCTGCTTAAACATTTACATTTACAAAGTGCTTTACAATAATCTGTATACTAATTCTCATAAAATTTTTGTGAATGTGCCAGGTGTGTGATAACTACAACTACTTGTATTTTACATATGGAAAAAGAGGCAAATATCCAAGGATACACAACAACAACAACAAATTAGTAATACAATAGTTAGCATACCAACTTTAAATCCTACGTTATTTATATAGGCAGGAAAAAAACTAAGGAAAACCTTGTGTTTTATTTCATATTCACATATTTTATTCATAAATATATAAAAACATTCATTTTTAGAATATTCTGGAGAATCCTAGAATAATCTGGAAACACTGACCTTTTCAGGGTTTAAATTATTAAGAGATTTTGCTCATTGTAAAATGTAAAGAGTTTAAAAGAAGATGTGGTTTTACTAATCTGTTCATCCTCAGTTCAAATACCCTCAAATATTTGTCTTTTGAATTATATTATGATAGGGACAGAAGGATCAATTCTTAAGTGAAAATTAGCGTGAAGTCTCAAAATTAAAGCATTTTGGAATTGAAACTCTCAGTGGCACATAACTGAATATCTAACATATGGGAGATAGTATTTTCTTATAATTTGAATAGACAATAAAAATGTAAATATCTCACCAAACTTTCCAGAAAATATAGATTTGCATTGCCCTATTAGTTAAAATATATTGATTTGATAAATACATACATAAGAAGTCGGAGAAGCTGAATAAGGGTTAAAATAAGGATAAGGGTTAAAAAATTCCTCTTCAATTAATAAAAAGTAAATAAATTTTAAAAAGAAAAAATTCCTTTTCAGTTAAAAACGAAACAAAATAAAAGATAGAAAGGGGCATAGGTGACGTTAATATTTTAGCATTTTCTAGCACCTGGAGATGTTCTCATTGTAGTATGAATATAAATGGTTTCATTTGTGTTGGTATTAAAGTGAAAATAAATGTGTCAGGATATAAATTTTAAAACAAAGATGTCCAATTTCAGGGGGGAAAAATTCCTTTTGAAGATAATGATAAATATTCAAGTTTTCCTCTATGAAGGCAATATTTTTTTTTGTCTAAGTCAACATACTTTACCATTTTTAAACTTTTCTCATCATATCTTTGACAGCAGGTTTTCCAATTTTGACAGCTCTTTAAAAGTAATTTTAACAGCCGAGTGATTTCTCTTCTAAGCAAAGTCAGATTATGTGAAATGTCAGTGTAAAAACTATACACTCTGACACATAATCATTTTTAGTTGAATTTACTTATTAATTTTGCTTGCTATTACTAATAAAACATAAGTGCTTAGCTAATTTATTGCTTTTTGAAATGTTTTAAAGGTATTAAAACTGTATCCTTTTTACTGCAGAATGTCTCACTTTATCACAATTAGCTGTTCTTCCAAAAATGGAGAGGAGGGAGGAGTAGCAGTGCTAGGCAGATTAAAGGCAACTGAGGTACTGAGTAAAGTGGCTACTGTAAAGTGAAAATACAAGTTGCATTGGTTAAACCAGAATGGGAGTATAGCTGAATCCCCTGGGGACCTCTTGCAAATATATGCATGTCCCATCGCCCCTAACCCACAGTCCTATCCCCTCAACTCACATTGTTGAGATTCTGGTACATCCCCAGGGTAGGAGGATTGAGAATATCTTTTAACCTGCCAACCTCCCACCGCACTGAAAACCCCTGGAAATAATTTATATAAAAGCTGACAAGTTTCTTGACGGAATTAATCCAGTTAATTTCCTTAATCCTTTATTTTATAATCAGAGTGTTACAGGAGGTGAAGTAATTATCTAGTAAATATAAACAAATGGGTTGTCAGTTCGAAAATTATCCTCTCTTTATAATATTTGCTCTAGTCTCCTATTTCCTGATCTCTTTACTTTGACAGTTGAAGGCCTGTTTCTCCATAGAATGAATCTGTCATAATTTTAAATAAAGTTTTACAGAAGAGTATTTTATTTTAGTTGATGATCCACCACTATGTGTTAAGTACCATTTGATCACTAAGTGGAATTAAAATGTCATTAGAAACTGATAAGAATATTTACAATGTTTTTTAAAACACCTTTAGTGTGATATTCGCAAACCATAAAATTCATCCTTCCAAAGTGTACAATTCAGTGTTTTTTGTATAGTCACAGAGCTGTGCAATTATTACTACTATCTAAATTTAGTGGGGAACCCCATACCCTCCCTATTTAACAGTCCCTCCCTATTCCCTTCTCCCCGAACTCCAAAACCTACTTAGCATCTCTATGGATTTACCTATTCTGAACAGTTCTTATAGATGGAATCATACAATATGTGGTCTTTTGAGACTGGCTTCTTTAAATTAGCATAATGCTTTTAGTATTCAGACATGTTGTAGCATGTATCAGGACTTCATTTATTTTAATTGCCCAATAATATTTTTGTATGAATATCAAACATTTTGTTTATCCAACAATCTGTAGATGGATATTTGGGTTGTTTCTACCATTTTGTCTATAATAATAGACAATGCTACATGAATGTTTGTACACAAATTTTTGAGTAAACATATGTTTTCATTTCTTTGGGGTGTACATCTAGGAGTAGAATTGCTGGGTCATCTGGTAACTCTATGTTTAACGTTTGGAGGAATTGCCAAACTGTTTTATTGAGTGGCTGCACCATTTTACAATCCAGCAATGTATGAGAGCTCCAATTTCTCCACATCCTTGTTAACATATTATTGTCCATCTTTTTTATTTTAGCCATCCCATGGGTATGAAGCGATATCTCATTGTAGTTTTGACTTGCATTTTTCTAATGACTAATGCCGTTGGACATCTTTTCATGTTATTATTGGCTATTTGAATATCTCCTTTAGAGAAACACCTTCTAAAATCTTTTATTCATTTTTAAATTGGGTTACTTTTTATTATTGAGTTCTAAGAGTTCTTTATATATTCTAAATACATGTCCTTAATTGTATATGTGATTTACAGATATGTTCTCCTTATCTGTGAGTCAGAATATTCTTTTAATCTAAATTTTAATTATATTTTTAAGATAGAACTATGGGAAGCTATTTGTGTGTGTATGTGTGTGTGTGTCTGTCTGTCTGTCTGTCTGTCTCTGTGTTTGGGGAGGGATGTTGATTCACCTGGAAATTATCTTGGACTTGAGAATGTAACAAGACTAAATTTAATTCATGCAATTGAGTAATATGCTTGTTTTCATATTATACAAATATAAAGTTGATAAAAAGAAATTTTGAGTGCTCCTCAGTTCTCCACATTCTCTACTCTATCTCCTCCTCTCCCTGCCGCTTAGTCTGTATATGCAAATAGAGAGCTGAGATAGAGAGAAATTTGACATTTATTAAAATGCTATTTATTATAATGACAAAATAAAAGTGTCTGCTAACACCGAAGAGGTAAAAGAAACACGCTTGATAGATCACCTTTTCCCAAATTAGCTTTTGGGAAAAGAATCTTCCTCAAAATGTCTTAGAGGAATACAACTTTGTCATGAAAGATATTCTCAGGCTTTTAGAAGGAAACTAGAATCTAAAACAAATAAAGAAAATAATAATTTTTGTGAAGGAAACTACCAAAAACCTAGGCTTGCTTGTTCTATGTCAACAGAATGCATTTATCCAATGATGGTTCTTGAAATCCTCTTGAGTCTTACCATTATAGACAGTGAGAAGCAATGATAAGTATATATGTACCTATATTCGTTCTTAATTTTACTTAATTTTATTATGAAAAATTGCATTTACTTAACATCCATGTATTAAGTACTTTTGCAACTAAATGCAACAGTGCACAAAGCAGACACAGCCCCTGTTTATTCTCTCAAGAGTCTCGATTAAACTGTTTAAGTTCCATCTCTGCAGGACAGTGACTAATATAAATGTTTGTTCATATCTTGGCCACTGAATTATACGATATGTATACAAAACAAAATAACACAATAGCCTTGCTTTCAATAAGTTTAAAGTCTATTAGCAGAGACTGAAAAATAAACAGACATTTTCACCAAAGTGCAGTGTCATGATAGAGTTAAGTATGGCACTTAACCCAGTCTGCAGATATAGAAGTGGAGAAGACTTTATCAACAAATTGACATCTGAGCTTAGACTTCAAGGAAAGAGGTTGAAGAGTTGAAAAAAGAATAAAAGTATACTGGACCAAGGGAAAAATAGGTACAAAGGTCCAGAGGGGAAAGAGACCATCACACATTCCTTTTGATTTTAATTTTAAACATTTCAGTATAGATCATTTTAAATTACTCTCATTCACCCATAATGAATTTTGTAAATAGCCACTGACTAGCATCTTTTTTCAGTTGGGGAATCTAGGATATAGAAAAGGATTAAATTATTGTCTGACTGATATCAGAGCCTTTGAAATTAAAACATGACAGAGTTGACAGAACAGATCAGAAAAAGCAAAGAAGAAAATACATTATTAATTATTGTTTCCTCAATTCATCAGATACCAATTTATAAATAATTACCAAAAAATAAAATTTAATAACATATTTCTTACACAGTACTCTACAAATCTTTACCCATTCATTTATCCATCTATTCATAAACAGATATGTAACTTATTTTAGGCCATATTATAAGCGCTGGAGATTTATCATAGACAAAATAATATAAAAAAGACAAAATTCCTCACATCATGAAGCTTGCAGCCTAATGGGAAAGACAAACAATAAACAAGATAAATAAGTAAAGTATATAGTATGTTAGTTAAATGCTAAAGATAGAATTAAGCAGGGAAGAGTCATAGGAAGCATGGAGTAAGGGTCGAAATTTTTGATAGTGTCGTCTGGGAAGGACACATCTGTGTAAAGGAAGTGAGGAGTAAGCCATTTGTTATACATGTGTGTGGCTGGGAGAGGAGAAGCTTTCCCAGCAGAGGAACAGGAAATGCAAAGGTCCTGTGACAGGAACAGTTTTGGTATCTTTGAGAAACAGGAAGCTAGAGTGGCCAGAGAGTGATGGAGAAAGAGTAAATAGGTATGAAGTCAGAGAGTAAAAAAAGACACAGATCATGTTGGACCTTGTATATCTTTTAAGAATATTGGCTTTTAGCCTGACTAAAATCACAATAAAAGGTTGAACAGAAAAATGAGATTACCTGAGTTAGATTTGAATATTTCCTTGCTATTGATTGTATAAAAGCTTAAGAGAGACAAGAGCAGAAGCAAAGGCTGTTGTAATAATCCAGATGAGATATGATGAATGGCTTGGACCTGAGGTGTGGCAGTAAGGGTGGCAAAGAGCAGATGAATTTTGGATACATTTTGAAAATTGCACCAACATAAATTACTGACAAATTGGATGTTGTATGGAAAGAAACGTAAGAGCCAAAGACAGTTCTAAGGAATTTTGTGTAATTGGAAGATTGGAATTGCCTTTTCCTGAAAAGAAAAAGACTGGATGAAGAGCAGGTTGTAGGAGAATACCAGGTTACTTTTGGACATATTCAACTTCAGATGTCTATTTGCTGGAGATATGTTGTGGGTAGTGTAAATAATGGAATTCACAAAAGAAATCTAAACTGACCATTTATATTTATATATTTATGTATATATAGATTTGTGTAGTATGTATTGTATTTCACATATAAATGTATAATACATATCTGTATATTTTGTATTATTATATTAAATATATACTTACATATTATTATAGTATATCAATGGTAATTAAAGCCTTGGGAGTGGATGAGCTCAACAAAGTAATTATTAAGGATAGAAAACAGAATTGATATGAGTGCTGAGCCAAGAGACACTGCAATATTTACAAGTCAGGGAAATTGGAAGGAAATAACAAAAAATTTGAGACAGAACATCCAGGGGTAGGAAAACAAAGCAAACATAAAACACAGCAACACTCTAAGTTTGTTTCCTGGAAGCTAGATAAAGAAAATGTTTTAAGGATATAGTAATCGATTTTGTAAAATGTTAATGAGAGTTCAAATAAGATGAGGCCTGGGAATTAAGCATTGGATTTAGCAACATGGAGTTCATGGATGACCTCGATAAAAGAAATTCAGTGGAGTTCTAGTGCTAAAAATATTTTTGGAATGGATTAAAGAATAGGAGGGAGAAATTGGAAACCACATGTAGAAACTCCTTTTTCAAGTGCTTTAAAAGGAATGAGAGAAATGGAAAGGTTTTAAAGGGAATGAGCCAGAAGGGGAAGTAGATTCAAAAGTGAACTTTTTAGAAATACAAGAAAGAGCAACATGTGTGTGTGCTAACGTGAAGCATTCAGTAGCTGGGGGATGTATGTGGTGCAGGAAAGAGAAGAGGTGATTGCTAGACCCACATTGTAGAGTATGTGGGAGAAGGATAGAATCTGCTACACAAATAGAGGGCTAGCTTTTTCTAAGAGTAAGGCAATAAAATTTCACGTAAATTTGAACAAATATAGTTAGGTCAATGGATATAGAGATAGGAGCTCATTGAAAGTTTCTTCTGTTTGCTTCTATTTTCTGATTGGAGGAGAAATCATGGTCAACAATTTAAGATGAGAATGTAAAAAGAAGTGTTGAAGATTTGAGGAGAGAAGATGTAAAATAATCTAAGTCTTATGAATGAACTAGGAAAATGTAGTATGATTGCTAGACAGTATTAATGAGCCACTTGAGAAAAGTGGTCCTAAATTTAAGGTGAGATCAGTCAGCATTGTTTTGTATTTTTTTTCCTCCAGCCACATTCAATTGCAAGTGAGCAAACGTTGAGTAGATTAAGGGTTTGATTTAACAAAGGTGGTGCTTTATCCAACTGAGCATAACAAAGTAAGATTATGGCAAAGGAGTGGATGGTGTTTGCAGGTAAGTGAGTGATTTTCACTGATAGAAGGTCTTTAGTTATACCAATTTAAAGCCAAGACATGTTTTAAGCATTTTTGGATGTCATCAATTGCTAAATTTTATGGTGGTCTTTGACAGCACAGAAAGAACACTAAGTTTTGTGTGAATATGTTCATTTTGCAGTTCTAAAAACATTGCTTTTGTTCTTTGCTAGTCTTTCAACTGTATCATTTGAAAACCAGAGTATTCCTTTATCAACATAAATATTTGGATGTGGGCTGCTCTAGAACAGCAAAATTTTTTTAAAAAACCTTAAAATCAAAAAACCAGTAATGTTAAATTATCCCTGAGTGCACATTATTTAGTTCCTCGTTAACTTAATTGTTTTCTAGTAAAAGTGAAATGTGCAATATGCAAATTAAATAATATTACATGTCAGAGTTTGAAAGAAATATTCATTTAACATTGGAAGAGGCTTTTTTTTTTCCCAGGAAATCTTGTTCATTTATTTTACAAGAATTTTTGTTTGTCGCTATTTGTTCGAACATAATACAATTGTG
>NW_006431925.1:3257103-3263733 GCF_000325575.1 Pteropus alecto | reverse complement strand
ATAATAAGTGCTGGTAAAATATTTATATTATAGTTTACTGGGAAGCTGAATGTAGTTTTGTATTTCATTATTGCTTGAGGCAGTACATAGTAACATAGTTGTGCTCCAAAATAAGTGCATAGAATTCTAAATACTATAGTAAGTTATCTCTCAACTATTTGCTGGGGAAAAAAAGAATTAATAATAATAAAGCCTCTCACAAGTTGAAATTTAAGAAATTTTAAACGAAGTCTGTGGGGCAGTAATTAGTAGCATCTCACATTCAGTGTTATTGGACACTAGGCTGCTGAATCAACCACTTCTGTATAAGGCCTAGTAATTTAGCTCTGGTTCATAATTTTCAATAACAGCTATTCAAGAGGGAGGGGTGGTCTTAAACCACCAGAGGACTCAGAAGTATGGTGATGTTCAAGTACAACACTGTGTTTATGTACTCCCCAAAGTGTATCAAAGCTCAGATCCAGAGAAATAAAAGAAAAGTCAAACAAAACAAGCATTAGACTGCGTAAAATAAGGTATGGACAAGGCAAACAGGTGAGGCATTGTTTAGGTGGCTAAGGTAGATCAATATCTATTCTTGCAAGCCAGGAATCCTGCCTGCTTTCCTCTGGTGCTCTGCAGATCATCTTACGGCTTGCAGACAGACTGTCGCCTAAACCCAACTGACAGACAACCTATTTCACCCTGTAAAAATCATACCCATCTTCTTTCTTTGTGGTTCACCGAGAGGAGAAAAAAATATAACTGCCAAAATAAAAAAATACCAGATTGGTTTTACCACACTTTAACATCCCCTTTCATTAACTTAATTATAAAAGACTGGTTCCTAATTTCTCTTTCACATATAACTTTAATCTACTTAATAAATGTAAGTATATTGTGAGCATAACAATGTGTGTGTATGTGGAGAAGTGCTCAAATTTATCCAAATGGTAAACATATATAAAGTGTCTTGTACATAATAATCACTCAATAAATATGAGCTAATATTAATCTTCCTATCATAATATTTTTTTAAAAAAAACTAACAGAGGTATACAGAGAATCAATTAGAAACTGAGGAAATAGATTATTTTTACCAATAATTGTAATTCAGAGTAAGGAAGTAATATCTCAGTAATTTCGAAAACATTTAACAAGCTTATGACAGCTGAACTTAGAGTAAATAACAGAAAATCAGATTGTTTACATTTTATGACATAGTACCATCAGTTTGCCTTGTTCTGATAAACTATAAGTTCATGCATAACAATTAGTAATCTTTTAGTTTTTTTATATAATGTTTTAATTGTGATGGGAAAATCAAAACCAGAAATGTTTTCTCAAAAACAGGTATTATGCTATAGTTCTATCAAAAATAACCAAAATATAAAACTTGTTTTCTAGTTCCACAGAACTTCAGAAAATTATACAAACTTCCTTGCAAATTGAGAATTATTTTAATTTTTTTACTTTACATATATAACTTTATTTAGGTTTTTTTTTTACTTCATAAGTTTAAAGAGGAGGATGCCTTTTACTTTAGCAAATTCAATGGGAATTTCTTTAACAAGAAAAGCTCTGTGTAAAGGAGAAACTACAACAAAGGCGACTTAACAAAATATAAACAATAAAAATGTATACAATCCTAATTCTGCTTTAGCAAAAATAAGAGACATTTCATATGTTTTACTCTTGAGATAGCATTTACTGAGACATAATTTTTCATATGTGTACAATGAACTATGGATTTCATTTCATCCAGATTTTGATACTAAAACCCCTCATGCATATTTTATACTCTGAGTTGACTAATAAAAGGAATGACTATTTTAATATAATATTTAAAATACTAAAAGTCAAGATAAATCCTTATTTTAGTGCTTGTAGATATTTTGTCTTAATCTTAAAAGTGGAAAAGGTCATATTTTGTAAACTGATGCATATCATAATTCTGAGTAATAAGAATATGTCTTTTCATCACTGCTACAGTTTTCTGCTTACCTCTTTATGGTGGAAGAAATGTAATTTACTTGTCAGATTGAATGTTTGATATGAATCCTTATCCTATCTTTTGAACTAGCATTTCTGAAATACTACATTGTAAACAAATGGTATGTTTAATTAAACAACTACTTTACCATTAACTGAACAAGAGAGTGTGATTATATTAATTTAATAGTAAGCCATATGACTAGAATTTAAAGAAGACATTTTCAATTCAGCAAGAAAGTATGATTATACTAATTTAAAATCAAGACATGTGATTGGAATGTAAACAAAATACTTTAAGTTCCTGTCTTCAGGATACATTTTAAGTTCCTGTCTTCAGGATATCAAAATAGGTTTTTTTAAGAGTTAAAGCTAATATAATTTATAAAATATTAGTTTACATTAAAATTTCTTTAATTTACTAACCTACATACAAAGCAAAATTTACAAGTCAATGAACAATTTACTGTGATGCTCAAAACTTATTTTAAATATAAACAATTGTGATTTTTAAAGGATTCATTTTACTTTGGTATGTGACTGCTTTTTCACAGCTACGGGTTAGCAATTCTGAAACATATTAGCTCTATTCTAATAAGAATGAAAATATAGTAAAGTAAATTTAGCTGAATAATTAGACATATAATAATGTACATGATTATGTATGTGTGCATGTTTGGTTATGTGTATATGTATATAAAAATATATTTAAATATGTAATATATGATTGTTTGAAAGCCAAGGATTAATTTTACCTTCCATTTCAAAATATGAAATAATAGATTTGCTGTAATCACTCAAAGGCCTTCGCTGTTGAAAGGTCAATCCAGTTTTACACATTTGTGGGAACAAAGAAAAATAAAAATCACTGGGTTCTGACCTAATCAAAGCCATAAGTTGTTTTTTAAAACATGCATTGTTAGGTCCTAATTATCTTATTTGTGTTTGTTTAGATAGATAAACAGATGAAACATTTCTGATCCAGATGTGACAATCTCAGCACTGTCATTTACCTTTCAAGGATCATAGAATTTTTGCTTTTAACACATTCCCTTGAGTACCTACATGTTTTCATTATAAACCAGGAGTTGAGAAAACATGTCAGATGCTAAATTCAAAATCCACTGTGCAGGAAACTCGGGGAAATGTAACAACTGTTTTGGAAGAAGATGTCTTGAAGTCAACTTACATAAATTCTTAAATGATTTGTCAATGAATTATAATTAGCATTTAAGTTTCAAGTGCAAATGCTAAACAATTTCTGCTTAACTACTGTAGGACTGAAATTATTTTTGTCAAATATGTGTAAAACCTCAAGCTAAAATGTCTGTGTTCTATAAGCAAACTAAAAGTAATACAAATGTAAAATCGTAATATATCAATTTAGTTGTGAAACAATAGTTTAAACTCTAGAGCACTTACACTCTTTTAATACTTAATACATTATATGAAATCTCATGAAGAAAATGAAGAACTCAAGGTAATAATGTCTTATAGAAATATTCAAAAACTTGTATGTCTAAGTAGACTGAAAACAAATATTTCTGGAGGTTCACATTCACTAGAGTAAATTAAATGAAAGTTATAGGATGCTCATGTAAAGGTTAAAATAGCTCAAATTATTTTCTCAGTAAATGTTTTCTAATCTTCATGTAAACCATTAATCTAAAATATAAAGAAAATAATTTATATACCAATATAATCAATAAAAGGCTATATGCAAAAATGGATAATGCAGGATAACTGAGCTTATGATGCATAATACCTAAAATATTTAATTATAGTTCTTATGTGACTACATACTTAATAATTCTACTTAATAAAATAGTAAAAATTCCATTTTCCACTTTTTAAAATGCATATTTGCAAACATTTTTTTCTCTTGGAATTGCTCGATTTAATAATATGTATTTGAAAATAAAAACTAATGTATGCATGGGTATTCATTTTTCTACATTTATTTATTTATTAAAGGCTAGACTTGGTTAGACAAGCATGGAAACAATGCTCATGATGTTATTTTGAACTCTATAACCTCTTTTAACTTGCAAACAGGTAATTATATGAAAAATTGTAGAATGCACTAGAAAAGCACTTGAAAAACAAATATTTTATGTAAGAATTATTTAGTATTATAATTACTAAAAACAGAAGATGCAAATGAATATATAATCATCTAAAGAATGTCAGTCTTTAACTTCAGTGAATTACAAATGGTCATTTAAGAATGTATCTTAATGAAATTACAAATATATCTTTTGGTTAAGCATGAATAATGAATAGTTTGATTTTTAAGAAAAATATCAAAATATAAGATCAAGTTCATATGTACATATTAATTATGAGAAAATAATTAAAATATTTATGCTTTTCAAAATAGTATCAATATAATTAAAAATACTCAGTGGAAATGAAACCATTAATACACATAGCCAGTCTCCAATAGTTTTTTGGTATTACTAAAATGTGGATGTTGAGTGCTAGTTGCTGTTGTTTGCGATTTGTTGGGTAAAATGTAAAATAAGCAGGATGTTTGAATCTATTTCTTTAACCATGGTGAATAAACACCATGATGAAAACAATAAAAAAATCTGTCTTTTGGAGAGTGCCTGGGAATTCATGTACTAAATGGATTTTAATATAAAGAACTCTCTCATCAATAAAATGGAACTTCAGAAAAAGTCATATTTGGGAGTATCATAGCAAAGTGTGCACTGTGCATAAAGTTTACTATCACAGCAATTCTTTCTAGAAAAAAATTCTTAAATCTAAGGTTATCAATCTGCTGTTTTCTGAGTATTGTAATCATTTAGAAATAGCAGATAATGAAAAAAACTCTTAAAAGCATTGACTTCTATACTCTTTTCTAACAAAACAATTTGCTATTTACTTATTTCACAGTTAATCTCCATGCTAAATGTTCTCAGTAACAACTATAATAAAAGAATGGTGGGATAATGACACAAAATGATAAAAGCAAGGAAAATGCTCATTTGAGGACATAATCTCTTTCACACATACAAGTAGAAATGCTTCACAAAATGCTTCACAAAAAGTTACCCAGAGAATTCCTATAGAACATAAACATATCAAAAAGTGGTAGAAAAAGTCTTCCTAGCTTCCAATCTCTGTTGACAAAGTCTTTGTAATATGAGATATATAGCTCTATAAAATTATGTGTGAATAAATTTTGTAGGCATGAGTTCCTCACCATCTTTAGCTAATTAACTTAGTTTTATTGGTGGAAATGTTTGGTTTGTTGCTAAGGCAGAGATAATGCTATGTGTTCAGCAATACATTATTTTTCATCCCAAATACATAACTAGATTACATTCCCAAACCCTATCTGCAATTAGATTGGGCCATGTGACTTTTGGCCAATGGAATAGGGTATCTTTCAGAATCTTCAATGAGTTTTGTACCTTCCCTATCTTATGCAGAGTATCCAATGGAGGACTCCAGAACTCTAGAAGATAGCAGAGACACTTCCTGGATCCCTGAATGACTGAATGGAACTAAATGGAACAAAGACTCACCCCAACTCTCTACCTGACTGTAATGTGACATAAAGGAGTAAGAAATCTTGATAATATTAAGCCACTGAGACTTGAAACAGGCTGTTAAGAGTATTTATTTATTTATTCCTCAAATATTACAAATAATAAAGAGTTATAGGGGACAAAAATAAAACTCAGTACCTGAGAGGAAGGCTAAGGTGGTAATTTACTAGATCTAAATATTAGAATAGGAATAGTTTTTAGAAATTATATGAACTTGTGTTCTGTCTGCAATTGGTCCCTGTTAAAGTCTTACTTCCCTAATTATATACAGAGTTTATGTCATCTTATTAGAATATTATTAATTCTCTTAGTGATAAATGAGTAAAGCATTAGCTACCATTCATTTCTTACCATACTCTAGGCCTATATTGGGCTAAGCACTTTATGTGAATTATCTTTTAATTTCAGTGACCACATGAAGGATTTTTGACAACATACTTATTTTACATAGGAAGCCAATATCTATGCAAGTTAAGATGACCTCACAGTTAGTAAGTGATGAATCTAGAACTTAAGAGGCCTTGTTTGAACAATGGTAATTTACTTCAACTACTCCTACTATAAACAGAATCATATAGTTGTATGATTTTTGTAGGTCACAGGAAAGGCTGAAAGGAAGGGTTGACCTTAACAAATATATTATAAGCCTTGATCTGCACCTCATAGTGGAAACCTTACACCCTGATTTTTTCAACATGCCCCAAATTGATCCACCTATCAAAGGTAGATGCACAGTAATCACTAATGTTTTGTCACAGAAATCAAATATATTAAATGAATTAATATATTATAATGAATTATATCTATTATATCATATTCACTGAATTCCTGGAATATAATAATTACCTAAAAGTAACTACCATTATAAATATTTGAAATTCATTTTAGATAAGTATACTAGAAGAAGAAATACTTCGGAAGCCAAATAATAATTAGAACATCGAAGGACATGGATTAAAAATGAAGATATTTTAATGGATAGAATGTTTAATAACATCAGGTTTAAGCAGCCTGATATCCATTCACATTAGAAATAGCCTTGTCATTGGGATTAAAGTTCAGTGGAATTCAATCCAGTTCCTCCCCTCTACCATATTTG
>NW_006431925.1:3239417-3257066 GCF_000325575.1 Pteropus alecto | reverse complement strand
TATATACTTTTGTGGCTAAGATTGTTTTTGTGGATATATCAATACCTTCAACCCTTCTGCACAGGAATTTATCTGTTCTTTTAAGATAACTTTGCACGTATTTGTGCTGATCTATTTTGTGTCATTCTTGAAGTTTATCAATCAAAAGCTAAACTTATCTTGTATCTTTTATTTTTAATTTCTTGCCAACACCTCTCTCATTATAAGAACAATGACAAGAATCAAAAGAATTAATTCCAGGATAAGATAATGCTTACTGAAAATCCTGGCTATTTATGAGAAATGAGTGAGGATAAATAATAGCAGGTGTCCTCTTTCTCTTTCATTTAGGGTAGAAGTAGTATATCCACAGGATTCAGTTAATCATCTTAACACACATCTTGATTGCTAGGATAAAGCTCTCTAAACTCCTCCTACAAGAGGCACCATGTTTCTCTTTATAATGGTACCAAACCCCATGCTAAGCTAGAACTGTTGCTCTGGAAGGAGGTGTGGCCCAGAATAAATCAAAGCTGGCATACAATGTCAGGAAAAGATGGTGCTATGCCAGTTATATTCCATCAATGAAAAAACAAGCTCGTTCAAGATTTATGCTGCCATAGTGCCATGCACTTCAAGAGCAATGTCTAATGCCACAGTCTCAGTGTTTCTTTTTCCAACTAGGCAAATGCCAAGAGGAGCATTTTCCCACAAACAAGTGTGTGGGAGATAGTAAATGCAATAATAAGGCTAATTAACCCATCAGGGTGCTTCAAGACTGGAATGATTCAGTCAGACAGAAACAAGAGATTTTTATTCCTTTATTATTATGTCTTCTTTATTTGTGGAGCCAGAGGGTGGGAAAAGGACCAAGAATTCAGACATGAGAAAGATCTGAATGAACTTAGGAACCTATCTAGTAGTTTAGAGTCTGGAGAATACTGTAGGGAGAAGTATTCCAAAAAAAATGCTGAAGCAACTTTCTCTGGAGACATATCATGCACACTTAGGGAGTTCCCAGATGCTTGTCTGCCTGGAACCAGCTACTTTTCATTGAGTTGGAGAACTCATATTTGGAAACCTCTGATTGATAACAGCACACCGATGAATAGTTATATTTTGATGCGAGGTGGACGATCATGCCATCAACCTTCATTGTACTGACCAATGAGAAATCTCTGAAAATAACGTGGAAAGGATAAGAAAATAGGTGATCAGTACAGAAAAAGCAAAACATCTTAATAAGAGAGAAACAAATATAAAAATTAAGTTATAAAAAGTTTTAAACTATATTAATACCGTCTTTGCAATTTTTTAATTGTTGTGGTGTTATACTATGTTTTTAAGTTTACCAAATTTTATTTTTATTAGAACTAAATTAATAAAATGAGGGAAATTTTATTAAAGTAAGCATTGTCTATGGTGTTGTAGAAATTTGGTAAGATCTGAATACTCAAGCAAAAAAGAACACAGATGAAAACCAATTGTGTATAATTGAGTATATGCAAAGTTACCCTCCCCCAAAATGAGTAAAGAAATTAAAAGAATTTAAAAGGAAAAATGCTGAGAGTGATTTTTGAAAAAATAATTGTAACAGATCCTAAAAATCTAATTAACTTAACTCTATTCAATACTTACCAACAGTAAAAGACAAGACATAGCACACCAAACTCACCAACTATCACATGGTTTCACTTGATTCTACTTAACAACAGTTTCCTATAGTTAATAACAAGCTGAACTATATTAATGAAGAGAAATCAGAAAAAAAAATAACCATAAAATTCTAAAAGAAAATATTCCAAAGGGGGGGGAAAAAAAACAAACTAAAGAAATATCTAATTAAACACCCAAAATAAGAGATAATTACTTTCTGGCAGAATTAATGAATGGGAGGAAAAAAAGCTAAATGAAAGCTTCGTTACATTTCCACTACTACTGAATAAGAGTTTGAAGTATTTGTCTAAAAGTTTTTTGGGACAATTACTTTTGGTTTGTGGGGGTTTTTTTAAACATTATAGCTTGATAGTATGTACACAATAAATAAATAATGAGCTGCTAAGCTTTACCTACGACTCTGAAAGATTACTTTTAAAAAAGGATCTCAGACCGAATTATAATGTTGGAAGAAACTTCCATTTTTTGAGAATGTTGTGGATTTGACTTTCAAGTCCTAAAAAGTCATTATCGTGAGGCTCTACTTTAATCTTGTAACTGCAGATTGTATCTGGGTATCCTTTACTAAAAATAAGAAATCAAAAGGGATAAACTACTAACCATATTTATAATCTTTTCTTTAAATTGATGGGAGACATGGTGCCTAAATTCATTATTTGAGTGGGGCATTTGGTTTGTTCTACAACAATTAAATAGGGCAATACACAAGATGAAGCCTCATTCAAGCTCTTATATTTTTCAATCAGAAAAAGAAAATGCTCAGATCCTGTGAATTACCTGTCCTGTTTCACCTGTATTGCGGCCACACATCTGTAGAAGCACAACATCAGCCAACTGTTAATCAAGGATCACTTCCCTTCAAAGTGACTGATGATCCACTGTTAAAACAGCTTATAAAAATAACTTCTCCTTCGAAAAGGTGCTTGAGGGTTTTCAGACACATCTCACCATTCCTTTTTTTTTGTTTGAAAGTTAATTTCTCATTAATATTTAAAGAACAAATGGCTTCAGAACAAATTTTAAATGATCCATTACATTTTAGAAATAAAATATTATTGGCATTATTTTTATCTCAATTACAAAGAATAATAATGTCCAAGATTGGCTTTTAAAACTGTTAATGAGCCCTGGCAATGTGAAAAAGATATGGATTAGGTAGATGTAATAAGATATGATTAAAGGGTGTAAGCACTGAAGGGTGTTGGAGAAATTCTTTTCAGAAAGAGTATAATTAGTGTCTGATAAAAGTACTTAGTAGATAAGATTTTTGAAGAAGAAAGGTTAAGATAAACACATACTTTATGACAAACCTGCTTAATTTTTCCCCTTTGGTTCTCCTACATACTCAATATTATGTTGAAGTTTTATACATAAGTAATGTTTGTCGAATACTTGATGCATTTCTACCAGACAATTAGAGTGTTTTAATTGCCAGACACAGAGAGCAGAAAATGTGTTGAAACATCTTATTTCATTTTCAGTGTACACTTCTTTGTTGATTTATGTAATGTAGCTAATAATATGCAACGTACCCTAGTTTTAAACAAACAAATGAACTTCTAAAAAGCAAGCTTCCCATGAGTTGCTAAGCAACTCCAGACACATTTTATTAATTTAATAAATAACATTTAGATGAAAAATCCTTAAAGAAGATTTCTAACTCCATTTTATAAAAAGTAGAATATCTAAGCAGGTATCCTTCTGATTTTCTTGTTTCTAAGGCCTCAGGGCTAAGAAGAGACACTGCCATTTTGAGCTCCATTTGACTTAGTAAACAAATAAAGCATTTCTTCAATTCAAATTGTTACCGTAATATAAGTTAGGTTCGAGGACTCACTGTATAGCTCTCCAGAGTTAGAGCTCGTGCTTCATTCCCACAATTGAAGGTTCTCATCCTGGACACTATTGACATTTTGGACTGGAAAATTCATTGGACGGGGGACTCTCCTGTGCCTTGTAAGATATTAAGCAATTTCTATCCTTGGCCTCTACTTACTAGATGTCAGTAGTGGCCCCATAGTTGTTATAACTAAAAATGTCTCTGGACATTGCCAAATGTGCCCTCGTGGGCGGGCAGTGTTCAAAATCTCACCCAATTTAGAACTGCTGCAACTAAATAATGGGTAAGTATGAATAATGAGTAAATAACTAACTTCGAGTCACCATCAGTCAACACCTAATATTCCCTAGGACCACCAGCAATGAAGAATAAAGGGGTAGTACTGATTCCAGTGATACTGTGGCTCTTGTTCTATTCAAGGCTCATTATTATACCATTTCAGTGTAATTTCCATTATATAAAAACTGGGGAGAAAGGTCCTACTGATTACTCTGTCTATAGACATCTCTAGTAATATCCTGATCTGGTCTCTGGTCTTTAAGGTTTCCTACAAATTACCAAACTCCATCTCATCAAACATCTTTCTCATTCTCCATGAATGCCACCTTTACCCACCCCCAAACACAAACAGCTTGCATATTCCAATCTTATGTGACACATAAAGGACAAATTCCTTTCCTTCATGAAAGATTTCCTAATTAATCCTTCCTTTATTTCTTATCAGCATCATATTTCTGTTAAAAAATGACATGACTGCCAATTAATGTGAGGCAATTATTTACTGAATGTTTTCAATATGCCAGACACTAAATATTCCTTAGTAGCTGTTTCTATCAATTTACATTTACATTATTTATGCCCAACTAGATTGTAAGTTCCCAGAGGATAAGAATGAATCTGCTGCCTCTTAATAATGATGCTAATAAATATACTTTAAATTTGATTAGCAATTATAACCTTTCGAATTACTTTCATGGTTATTACCTTATTGGTTACATTTTTCACTGTTTTATAGTCAATGAAAGTGGTATAGTAAATACTCTAGGGACTAGTCTACAGGTTACACAACTTGTGCTCAGTAGAATATGCATTTAATATATGTCAACTGACTGAATCCAGTCTCACAACTTCACCACTATAAAATTTCTCTCCTGGAAAGTTCTTATAGCATTTAAAAACAAATGTTACTGTAAAGAACAAAAACAGCTCAGTGATGTAGAAGACACAACACAGAAGTGAATTAGGATTGGCAAGGGTTAAACTATAACATAGCTTGAAAGCAAAAGAGAAATATTAGTTTCTCCCTCAGTTGGCTACAAGAGATTATAAGGCCTTGGCCTCTTATCACAGAAAGTAAAACTTGGAAAAGAAAGCAAAATGGAAAGGAAAAACCACAGAAGAGCTAATAAAGCCCCAAATTCTAAAAAGCACAGCATTTTGCTTCATACATAGAAAGTTCAAGAAAACATTTTCAACAACTCTTAAGAGATTTCCTCCTAGATTTTTGGTGTCCCTAAACACCATCAGAATGCCTGTAAAAACCACGTATTTAGTAACCTCGCAATTGACTTCAACAAAACACCAGAAGTCAGAAGTCAGCTGATTTCTAAGGATACCCACTAACCCTAAGCACCATGAGCCCAAAGAAGCAACATCGTTTATTCAGTAATTATTTCAATATTTATTGCACACCTACTAAATGCAGACACTGGCCTATCCCTGGAGCTAAAAAAAGGCCTACCTCTCAGTTGTTAATGTAAATGTGTGCAGGGAATTCAGAAAAGGGCAGGTGATCCAAAAAGACAAATTTTTATATATATATATATTTATATTTATATATATATATATAAATATAAATATATATATAGATAGATAGATACATATTTATCTTCAATGTTCCTTAACTCTCAACCTCTGACCCTCCTATTCCACCCCACCCCCATCTCAAGTTTGAAAAAGTAAGGAAATCAAAGAAAATTTAAAATAAAGAGAAATGAAAGGAACGGGTAAAGGTCTCATCAGTCACCAGAAAGATATAGAAAACAGCACTCATCCATATCCCTTGGCCACGTGACTGGGCGGAAGCGCAGGAGCCCACAGCAGCCGGAAGTGCTAACGGTAGGGAAGGTGCAGGCCCCACAGAGGACCGGAAGTGCAGGACTTGGAGCACGCGGGAGAACTTGGCCCTGGGCAGGTTTTGACTCCAGAACAGAGGCCGCACGAGGCATCTCAGGGTTTTCTCTGATAGCAAAGGCCTATCATAATCACAGCAGGTTTTCTTCAAAATAGGGATTTTTGAGCTTTTCCAGATTCCTAAATGTGGCGGGTAAGCTTGACGTGAGTTTTTCAGGGAAGGGTCTGTGCTCCTCTCCCAGCGTTTTCCGAAGCCCCCTAAACCCACACGCAGAGGGAAACGTACACTTTAAAGTCGAGGGGTGTTAACCTGCCCAGCGTTTGCCGAGCGGTGCCCGCTTCCTGAGCGGGGAAGACTGAAGTGGGAAGTGGGACGGTATCCAAGGCGGATAGGATGTTAGAAAGCGGGCACTCTGGGGCACGGGGGCTCCGATGGGTGCTCCGATGGGGGCATTGATGTTTCTACGGAAAGGGGTCGCAGTGGGGGCGGGGGGCTTTGTTCTCGCCGCTCTTCTCCGAGACCCGGCGGGTTCGCCCGGGCGGCCGGTGAATCTGGCAGAGGACAGGCTCTGGCCTCTGCGGACGCCCGGGGCTCGGGCGGCGCTTTGTGAGCGACGGAAGGGGCGAAGGGGAGGGGTGGAGCATCGCTGGGCTCTTTTGAAATTAAATTGCTAAGAATCAGGTTGTCTCCAGGATTTTTATCTGGAGTATAGAAAAGAAGATAGAAACTCGAAGTTTGTTCCAGTTTGTCTTCCTCCTGCTCCCGAATTCTGAAGCTCTCAGCCTTGCCTGCAAATGCAGGAGCCTGAGGAGAGGGAGCGCCTCTCTTTTCCTCTCTCTTAATCTCTCTCTCACCTCCCTCCCTCCCTCCCTCTCCCCGTGGACAGAGTCACCCCCGCCCGCACCTTCATCCCACTCACTTCATTGGACTATCTCAGGAATCCAGTACATATTCAACAAAACACTAAACGACCATAGCGCTCCACTTCACTCGTTCACAGCATTACGCGACTAACTTACATCAAGAATAGGAGAGCTAGAGAGTGTCTTGCTAGTCTTAATATAATTAAAATGCACCAGTCCTGTTCTTTCCCAAGGATGTGAGAGGGAAAGCGTTTGGACCTGGCGCTGAAGGTCAATAGGTCAACGTGTTTATGAGATCACTTTAAGCTCTCCTCATCCTAGTCGTTACTGGGAATTCGGGTGAGAGGAAATAGTTTTCGAGATTAATTTTCATAACATTAAACATAAGACTCCTCACTCTCTACTCTCTTTGAATGGAAACGCCTACGTTAATTTCCAAAAGTCTAGTGACCCAGAGGAGCCCTAACTCCCCTTCCCTGCACTGCTTGCTCCTTACCATCCTGGGAATGGGGAAAAAACCCTGGAATCAGTGGCGGCAGAAGTGAGCACCCTAACAACTTCTGATTACAGAGAAGGGGGGTGGAGAGATGGAGGAGAGAAATGGAAAGAGAAAAAAAAAAACATTTGTGTTCATTTACACATTTCCTGTGCAGAACAAAAAAGTCCCACGATCAGCAAAAGAAGTCTCTTCCTCCAAAATAGCAGCCAAAGAGGGAAAATTAGAATATGCATAAATTCCTTCATTTTCATTCGCACGGAGCATGATTTCCGGCAGATTTGTGTTTAAACTGCTCGATTAATCCCAATTTCTGAAAAAGCGTTTTACTTAGCATCTTCCTAAAACTCACCTAAGGAATATTGCTCTCCTCTCACTATTCTGTTTTGAAGCTTCCCTCTTCCCTATTCTCCAACCGCCCATGAGAATTTCTTTGATAAGACTGTAACTTTACTTTACCTGTCCATTATTTTCTTTTCAAAACTAGACTGAGGCATTGGACTATAAATACAGGCTGGCTGCTAGCTGTGAAGCCATGGCTGCAAATGAGAGCCTAGTGGAAAGGACACGTTTTTGAAATGTGTACTTAAAAGAGGGTAAATAAACATGATGGGACCAATAGACTTTTGCAGTTCCTCTCATGGCATGGAATTCTTTCGTATTCTACACAAGCCATATCCTTTCACCACTAGCGATAGGTAGGATGCTTGGAAATGCCTACCCTCCAAACCTTCCTCCTCCACATGTTTAAGGAGCATGATAGACAATCACACAACCCTATTCAAAAGAGTATTACTCTTCATAAATATTCAGAGTGTCAGTCCATTAAATCCTTGCACAGCCCATTACTAAAATGTTTGCTTTGCCACTTGTGCAACAGATCTGGCTGTATCTGCCTTGAAAATTCTTTATTGGAAAAGAAATGTTAGCATCTTTGGAAGCCATTCTTTTTCTGAAATATCATTGCTTGACTTGGGCTTACTTCTTCTGTCTTGAAATTGCATATATTTCTTTTATCTAATAGTAGGATGTTAGTATTTTAAAAATAAAATTACTATATCATGGTTTACTGAAAATGTATATAGATCTTAATTCCACTCACCCCTAAATTCCTTACTCTTCTTGTATATCCCAAGAGAAAGAAACCTAGATTTACTTCATAATAAAATCTAAACAAAATGTAGTGGTTCTGGCTTTCCTTCAGTGTTTACAGATCACAAATAAACCCCAATTATTGGTGGTCAAAAAGTTAGAAATCTTAATATTTGCTTAATATATTTAGTTCTTAGTTTCTACAAAATAAACATACATATTTGAACTATATGCAGTATTATATATATGATACTTCAGATATGCATAAGCATTTAAATATCTAGTTTATGTTGTTTAAAGACAAGATATTTGAATAGAATAGCCTATTTTGTTAAATGGGTGCATAAACTGAGTGCACATGAATGTCTGCATGACTTTTCCTACTTTATGAAATAACTGCTTCTGTTATTTTACTTTCTGTCAAATATTTCCATTACAAACGTATTAACTTTCTTTTGGTTAAGCATGTCTCCAATGACTCAGAGGTTCTCAGTTATATACAATTAAAGCCAAAGTGTTTGAAAATAAATTCTTAAAACGTATTTGAGGGAGGCGTATAACAGGATTGAGGGCCACTTTTATTGGCATTGTTTACTTCTTTTAATTATTGAAACAAACGATAGTTTTTTTTTTAATCAGAGGAACAATTCAAACACATAAAGAATAACAATAACTGAGATTAGTGTCCTTTAAGAATTATTTTAATTAGAAATGGATTTTATATGGAAAGCTCCACTTTGAGTTCAGGTTGCAGAACTGTACTTCCAGAAGAGTTGAACTTCATAGTTATTAATTACTATTAGTGCAAGGAGAAAGCCTGAAGAACGGGGCAATATATGAAGTCACCTTTCTTCTGTTGCAGATTAAGCATCATCTCAGTGAATTTATCCCTAGAAATGAAAGTTCCTCGTTCTTTGCTAATCTGTAGTGAAATAATACTCTCATGAACTGGAATATTTCCATACTTTTTAAAGTAAAAAGACTAAATCAGTGAAAGGTGAAGAGGTAGATACACGTACAACCAGCAGGGAAGTTGCGTCCTTCTTTTATTCCCTCCCTTTCTTTCTTCAACTTCTGTTTGGTTTATTATGGACTATGTGTGTATGTGAGTTTAAAGATAATATCTAAAGGAAAAAGTTTTCTAGAGGACAAAGCTGAGTATTGACAGTTATGCTTTTTTGTAATTTGTTTTTTAACAGCATACAGACCTTATTTTCTCATAAATTTTCAGGGCTCCATTAATTTACGGGAAAACAGAACAAAGCAAAAATATTTAATAGTTATCCTTCCTTGCTCCCAAACTTTCCTGCTATAGCTAAGGTCCTTCTCCATTTGGCCCTAGCCGTTGGGCTGCCAAGGAATTTCTATCTCAGCCTCTATTTCCCTCTTACAACCGACCTTCCTCTCCTAATCAGCTTTCTTTCCTCTCCACAGTTGAAGGCAGTTATCAAACAACCTGCTTTAACTCCAACATCTGCCTGACAAAACATTGAGTCTAGTTCCTTCTCCACCTGATTTTTATTTTTTTCATTTCTTTTTTCTTTGTGGGGCCACTGGGGGCTCAGGAGATGGGGAGAACATGGATTGGGCTGAGAGAAGAGTTAGATTCCTACAGATACCGACTCACTGGCGGATTCTTTCCAGCTCTAGCCTCGGGAACTGGTGGCTATTCTCACACCTAAAATGATAATCTTGGAATGTTTACAATTGACAGAAGCACCTCTCCCTCTTCCTAAGGTATTGAACTTAGCTTTACTATCTAGATCACCACCAGTTACATCTTCAACCTGGTCTCCTCCCTCCACTTCTACTCCCTTCACTTTATTGTCCCCTTTCTCCAAAGAAATTAAAAGAATTCATTCTAGGGGACCTAATTCCTAATTTTTGTGTCTTGCACTATGGGCTGAGTTTCTCAAGGCCACTGTTCTCTTTGGACTTACAGGAACCTCATAACTGAGGTACTTTCCTCATCTCAAACTCCTCAGCTCCAAGAACATGATTCCCAAATATGACAGCTTGCCTATTCACCAACAGATCTCCAGCCAGAGGCATCAGGTCCTTCCACTCAAGAATCCCCTTCCATTTTTGTCTCTGCTCCCAGTCTCCTTCCCAGGTTGATTTACTCCTGAATGGTGCTCAAAGGGAACATGCCCATTGCAATGAAGAGGAGTGGGTACAAAAGTATTCATTAAAACGTACCATTAAAAAGACCTACCATATTAAACCAAGGGTGTCTTATTAGAACACCAGAGTTGGCGCCAGAAAGATCACCCACCTAACCAGCGAAACAAGAAATCCGAGGAATGCCTAATTGTAGCCATGAAACACAAATTTCATCATTCTGAAGCCAAAGAAATTATTTTAAAATTGTTTCTGCTATTATTGTTTGCATTATTACCATTAACGTTTTATTCTTGTTATTATTGCTGCAGATTTTATTTGTGTTGTTGTTGCATCTATTATACTATTCAACAGAAGTTTAGGAACATTAGTCAGATTAATTAGTTTATCAGTAATTTAAAGCTGAAAACTAGTAATTAAGCCAAAAACTAAAAATGATCAGGGATGATTCATATGAATGTAGGATTCGGGAGGAAGAGAATCTAAATTTTGGGTATAAAATTTGGCAGCCGTGAAATAAACAGGACTTGGGGATCAGAAATATGATATTTGAAGTATTCTTAGTCACTCAATCTCTCCCTCTCCTCCATATTTAGCTAAGATCATTCTGTGATTTTCTTGATAGAGGAAAAAAATTAAATTTGTTTTTGTTGACAGAGAACAAAGACCCCATGCTTGTTTTTCATGTGATTTGCATTTGCACGTGGATTCCCTCTGCTTCGGATCGTCCAAATGTCTAAGATCATTCCCCTCCAAGTTTGCCTCCTTCATCTCTTTGCTCTTTTTAAGCACACCTCACTAAAGAGGGTGCATCACATAAGACAGGTATACAATTTCAGCCCTTTCCACAGACAAGTTCCATAGAATATAAATTCAATAATGCAATTCTCTCCACAACAAGCTCTCTGCTCTCTTTCAAATATAATTAATGTTTTGATAGTGTAGTTCTTTAACTACATATATATACACAAAAACAGACGCACCCTCTAGCTTTGCTGTTTATGCATCTAAAACAAATGGATGTGGTTATTTCACTGACTCCTAAAATTCCTCAACTTAGCCCACAGAGAAGAAATCTGTTTAGGGAATAACTACACAGTCTGTTGTATGCCCAGAAATATTTAAAACAATAAAAAATGCAAGCCCCTGCTTTTTGATAGTCATTTTTTGTCAAATTTCCTAGAAAATAAAGGCTATTCTGAATTGATATTCTGACACAGACATTCACTAGAAAGCAGTTAAAATCAACAAAATCACTGTCCTAAACTACTGGTTGTCTTTTCCAAGTGTTGATGATGGATACTGAATTTCAATACTTTCCATTTTAAAAGTCAGTTGGGGCTAAACTGACACAAATGTCTGAAAACCAGCAACCTTAATAACAAAACTATGACTTCCATTAGAAATTGCTCACTCCATCAAATACCTCAGTTATATGTTTTAGATGGATTAATTCATTTAATTGCAATCGGTTGTATATTGACATTCTTATGTAAAATAGATGGTCAAAAAGACTGACAGATACGTAGATGACAATATGGCCAGTAGGAACTGAGTGATCAAATGCTGCTGAGTTTCCATATTCAAGTGTACCCTACCCCTAATATTTCTACAAGCTGATTACAATTATCAGAGGACAAATAACCTTTCAGACTGTAGGACTTGATATGTTTTTAGTCTTTAATAAAGAAAATGATAACACATAATACTTAATCCAATCAAAATATAAACCTTAATCTTCCTATATTGTTTTTTTAAAGAAGCCAGTTATTTGGAACCAACACGCTGATTTTGAAGCATCTTGGCCATTTTGTTTGATTTGTGAATGTATATAAGGTGCTAGCAGAGGAAACATTTTACATATCTCTCCACAAATTTTTTAGAGGAGACATGTAAAAGGGAGTTTTTAAAAAAATCTGTCGAGGCTTTATTTTTTTACTCTTCGTGTGGTTTTTGATGTTTGGAATTATAAAACAAGATTAAAAATGAGCAAGGAAAGAGCACATGTTGCTGATTTTAAGTAGATCTTTTAACTGGATGGGAAAGAAGCAGAAATATTTCCCCAGTGTGGTTGTGCAAAAATAGCAGGGGGGGGGGCGGGGAGTAGGAGACTATGACTTGTGAAGAACTCACTTGTACTTTCTGTTATTGTTTTAGATGGCGGCCCATCAGGGTTCCTTTCCCATTACTTTCCTCCAAACTGTTTTCCTTGAAAGCATAAATGTGGAAACTACTTATCCATTCATTCCCTCAGAGGCTAACATAAACAGCAAATATTTTAGTTAAATTCAGAGATTGTTTTAGTACAGGACCAAATTACCAATCCTAGTTGATTAAATGCAGTTAACTTGACATTTGCTTCTATTGAGCTATAAAATATATATATAGGTAAGATTTTTACAATATCGATAAGCAGCGTTGTGTGAGCTATCAAAAAAAATTCTCAGACTTTTTATATTTGTTCTGATTTCTTCCCTATTTTCCTTTTCCTTCCATTTGTTTTTGAGGCAATGACACGACTACTTCTCTGGTTCTCAAATGAGGTTCTGTTTGGCTCAGATTAATGTTAAAGAAGATCACATATATGGTTAGAAAATATTGTTATTTTTCTTTAATGGGGAAAATTGGACTCCCGCGTGTCAGATCCGTGGTTTTCCGAGGGGCAATGGAAATGGTACTGACATCACTTTGCACTTTAACAATCGGATTTGGTCAGAGTACAAGTTGTTTGTTTAACCCGACAGCTCGGTGCACCCCGTCGCACGCTTTGCACACTCATTAAAACGATTATTCACGACCTGTCGAGTGTTTTCGGGTTCATTCACAGGAAAGGCTTGGTGCAAGCAAGAGCAATTCAAGTCAACACTGTCCACTACCCTGATGCACGTGAGGACGAGCTGGTACGTGCATAAAAAGACGGAGGGAGGGGTGGAAGAAGCACGCCCTAGCTATAAATCCTGTTCGTCCGATGCTCTGGAATCTCAATCCCAAAAGAATGCCAAGTGCTTGGTCCTAAAAGGCCATGGTCCTGTGCTAACTTCAAGGGCTTGGCATAGGACACAAAATAAACTCAAAGCTCTCCTCCCTCCGTTCATCCTTTCAACCCTCTGCAAAGCTTGAGGTCCCCCGGCTTGCGCACCTTCTGTCAGCAGCCACGGGACTGCGAGGCTCCACCTCTCACAGCGCAGATGCTGAGGTTAAGTAGTTTCAGGAAAACTCGCCAGGGTGAGGAGATTAATTCCTTTTCCATCTCCCAAGACCCTTCCGTCTTCAAGAAAGAATTCGGTTAATTTCCCTCCCAATATTCCTCTCAAATACTAGAAGGTGTGGGGGAGTCAAGAAATGGTAAATAGAACTATAAACTGTCTTTGGTAGATGTATTCCAAATGATTAGCAAGGAAATATTCATCGCCCAAACTGCAAGAAAACTCTTACAAAATGAGGAGTAAATAGCCCTTGATAAATTAAGCTATTTTATTTTTTCAATTTCCAAGTCACCTTTCAACATTTTGTAATGACAATAAGAGAAGCACAAATTCAAACGCTTGACAATCTCCTGCTATTGCCTTGTACTTATAAGACACACTCTGTGGTCTTTAGTTGTCATATTTATTCAAATGAGCCCTGATACATAACATTCACATATGAGCTATTAGTTCAAGAGAAATGCCTGTCATTATAAGGTATGATGGTACACGTACACTAAATAATAGACTAGATGAGTGTATGTATTTAATATGTACCGAAGAACTCTGGAATATCCTGTTCAGCATAAGTACCCCTGGCATAACTTAAGAGTTGACAGATTTTAAAACAAGGTCATTTCTATATTTGAATCCTGCTGCTCCTTGATTTTTCATCTACAGTATTAGTAAACCCAGGGACCACCTTATTGTTATGAGAGTAACCTAGTCGTGCCAATGGAAAAAGACAACAAGGGCTTATTCATCAGTTTCATTCTATCATATCTGATATCATAAAATTATGTTTTTCTATTTTACTGAAACACATCAATACTATATATGAAGAGAAGAATGGAAGTTTTCAAGTAGCATGAGGTTTTAATCAGAAACAATTTCCTAATTGCTAAAAAGTAAGTGCGAATAAGTAATTTCGAAAACTCTTTGGGTTGCCGTAATTCACTACCTGGTTTACTTAAAATTGATCTGTCAAGTGTGTTTCCTATAAAAGCGCTTCATTAAAGCCAACCTGTGATAATAATCAAGAGGCAGATGCTGAAATATGTAAGTAAATAACGGAAAGCCTCTGCATAAATAAACAAATCAATGCAGTAATAGACAACACTATCGATGTAGGAATGATCGATTTTAGTCTTCTAACCTGCAATCAGAGCTCAAAATGCATAATTAAAAGTATATATTTCAACTCTACTAATACTACTACTACTGGAATAAATAATGAACAAGCTCTGCTACCAGTTCTACCTGATTCTATTTCGTTCTATCTAAAGTACTTTTGATGGTGTGGGAGGAGTACTTTACTTTTTCTAAGAAAGCTTTGCCAACTTTAAAGCTACATCACTAATTATAAAAATTATAAAAAGTATTAAACAATAAAATTATTACCTTATTCTTGATCTGAATTTTCAACCTTCATCATAGCCTCTAATTATTCATTCAGCACATTTTAATAGAAAAAACACACAATAGTGCTCATTATTTTTAAAGATTTTTTTCAACTACCATAATATCTTCAGGTTTAAAGATTCTTTGGGCCTTTTGTTAAAACAAATGAGAAAAGTGTCATTTCCTTACTATACCCTGGAAGCTCTCAAGCCTATGACTGCATATGCAAGCAATCTGAAACAAGGGGCGGGGAGAGCATCTGCGCTATTCCAAAATTGTTTCATATAATGATTGCAAAACAAACAAGTGTCTGACTCAAAGAAATAAATATACTTTGGATTTCTAGAAATTCATATCTAAAACAACATTTCAGATTTTGCTTAAAGTTAAATTTCCTTTTTGAGAATATTTATCCCTGGAGGACAGAATTAATTTAGATTAGCAAGCACCGGTATATGATGAGTTTGAGTATTTAGGTTTTGTAGAGTAATGAAAATATGGTGTTCATATTTTTTTCTTAATCAACAAAGATGCTTATTTACATTCATCTTTGAATTAGTGTGGTCCTCTGAAGCACAGGCCTCTAGAAGAATTTGTTTATGAAATTCAGCTTCTTTGAAAGTGATTTCTCTTACATATCACCAGCACATAAATATTGATTTTGATTATTTTCACATTTTTATGTGACCAAGCATTCTCTTTGACTCTTCTCTTTCCCATCTAGGGAAAAGAATTCAGGGGCAACCAGACCAAAATAGAAAATATCATCAGTTATTGTTTAGGGCTAATTTAACAGATAATTTAACTTCCAACAACAATGATCAGGTCACTGTTTCAGAGCAATGAGGAAATGAAAGAACTGAGACAACTCTCCCTAACCCCACTACAGTTTTTACTCTTCCTGCTCAATGGAATCAACAAAACCTGCCCATACAGACGTGGAGGAAGATATGTTAGCACCTTAAATACATTCTATTCCAAGGATAAGACAATAAAAGGGGAAGGAAAGCGGGAATAAAACTGAAGAAGACGGCCCCAATGCGGGAGTGCTACCTGGGTAGGAAAATTAAGCCTAAAACAAAAATGAATATCCCAACATGTCTGGCAACTGAACACTCTTTTCATTCAGACGCGGACACAAATCTCCAAATCTTGCAAGTGAAATGTGCTTTCCTCCCGTGCAGCTCTTCAGAAAGACCGAAGACCAGGGCAAGAAGATCATATATGTCAGCTAACAGACCATGAAAAGAACGTTGGGCATTTTATCTTCCCTCTTACCTCCACAAACATAATTTTTAGTTTAAATGACTTTTCTGATTACGACAATTTCAAAATTGCTGCCTACCTCAAGTTTTGATAGAGGGCCAAGTGAGGATGAAGTTGAAGCGTCGAATTGGGTCTTATGGGGAAGGGGGACCGTCGGAAGTGGATGAGCTCTAGTCTGCATCGTCCTTTCCTTCCCGTTGTCTTTCCAAGGTTGAAGACCACCACCTGAGAATCTACAGACACAGGAGGCTCTGCCCACCCAAACCCCTGCCTCTCTCTCCCCAACGCAGAGCCACCCTTTGTGCTAAAAGAGCTCCTACCTCAAGGCTACCTCTTCTAAACTCTTCACCTTGGACCACAGGCTTGGGAAGAAAAGGAAAATGGGGTTGAAAGCGAAATGGAAGAGGAAAGTGTAATGTAAAGGAGAAAAGATGTCTATTACAGAGAAAACGGTTTTATCAACTAATAGATAAGTGCTGAGATCTGAAATCGTACCAGGTAAACAAAAGAAACAACTTTTAGGGAAAAGGGAAGTGGGGAGAGAATACAGAAGAAGAAGAAGAAGAAAAGAAAAAGGTGGGGAAGCGCGCCAGCCAAGGTTCTGGAGTCAGTTTTCGTGGCATCAGCCAGTGTGAGCTACTGAACTCAAAGCTCTGCTTGTCCTGGGCAAGAGCGCCCTCACCTTGCTGCTCCCTGTGCAGCGCCGGCCTTCGCCTCCGCCCGAATCTCAGCCGCAACGTCGGGAGAGCGCCTCTCCACCCCGGCTGCAGCGCCGCCAACGCCGCCCAGACTCAGCAGCCGAAGTCACTTTTCTACATGATTCCGAAACTCAAGAAAACAACGCTGCCGGGTCCCTGCCTCCACGACATCAAGTCCTGCCTTCGAACTCCTCTCTGACTTTACCCAGGAGTCCCTGAGGCGCCAGGAAGGCTAATACGAAACTACAGCGGAGGCCCCAAATTCGCTTCGGACCAAGCCAACCTGTGTCTGGTGCGCTCGCAGCCACTCTTGGGACAGCCAGGCTCTCGAGCTTACACCGTTGTCCCCTAAGTGTGCATTAAGAATCAATTATTTGCCTGAGATTCCCAAAGCCGGGAACAGGGATATTCCCAGCAGGGACAAAGTCAAACCCAGAACAGTGCTCATTTCCCTAGTCCTTCGAACAAGCAGAAGAGAAGCCTTCTACCCCGGTCCCACACTGCATTCTACCTGAAGCAGTTCCCCTAAATCCGGCGAGGAGTGGGGTGTTAGGGGGCAGGGCTCTCCTGACCCAGGCCACAGAGCTGCAGTCGGAGGGCCAGCTCTGGGAAAGGTTGGTGATATTAGTGTGAAAACGGAGAGAAGGGGCGTTCTAACCTCCACTCCCCCACCCCCACCCCCCAAAAAAGGAAAAGAAAAAGAACTTTAGAGTGATTCAAGTCCTTGGCTCAGGAGCAAAGAGCTTTTTCTCAAATAGGGAGAGCAAATACCTATGGGTTTGAACATCAAGAAAGTCCAGTTAGGATAATCTTGCAGCTACGGTTAAACTCATAAATCATATTTCCACGAAATAAATTACTTTGCACTTTGAGATCTATTTCAGTCTCTCACTGTTC
>NW_006431925.1:3233490-3239367 GCF_000325575.1 Pteropus alecto | reverse complement strand
CATGTGTACATCTCTTTACTTAGGGATCCACTGTGACTGTCTGCCGACCTAGAAAAAGCATGCATTCCTTCAGCTACTTCCGTTGATAGCACGCCCCACTAAAGAAATTTTTCAAAAAAAAAAAAAAAGTAAAAAAGGAGCACTTTAGCCCCGGACCTCAAAGTCGCGGTTTAAGCCTCAATCAAAAGCAGTCAGGCGTAGCCCTCCTCCCCTACGAAAATCACTTTCACTTACCCATCTTGGGGTAAGAGCGCTTCCAGTCCTTGGCTTTTTCCTCAGCATCCTTCGGACAACCTCAGGCAGTCTTGTGTGGAGGAAAAAAACAGATAGAAATCGGAAGGGAGAAAACAGACTCAAAATGTAGCACACCACATATTCCCCGGAGCCACCTTGGCCTACATCCTCAGGACAAGGTCCGGGTGAACCGACTGCTACAGTGGGGTAAAGGTCGGTTTGGGGGCCGAAAACTAAGAGGTGAATTAACTTCTGGTGGTTGGGGGAGGGGAGGCTCTGGAGAGGGGGTAGTGAAGGGGTAATGATTGAGATGAGAAAAAGAAAGCCTTAAAAGAGGGGAGGAGCACGCAAAAGAAAATCGAGAACAAAGTACTGTGAAAGATAGCGCCTTTGAACTCTTACAGGTAGGTAGTTCTTAGAATGCAGACGCGTGTGTGCGCGCGAAAGGAGAATCTAGATGACCCCCATCCTTTCCATGTCTCCAGGATCTGGCTTCAAGTGGAAGGAAAAAAAAAAAAAAGACAGGAGAATTTTAATTCAAGTTTCACCTACCCCGTTTGTTGGAATGGCTGAGCAGATTTTCATGTTGGAGAGTTCCATCTGTCTGGCAGAAGCTGGAGTGGTGTTGGGGGCAGGTTATCTGGTGAAGTAGGAATGTACAGGAACCCCGCCCTCTAGGCACAGTTACACAACCCCAGCAACCCGTCTCAGCCAGCTCTAATGATCTTCACCTTCACCCTTTGTTAGCCTATTTCTCCAACTGGCATTTAGTCCTAAACACAACCAGCCACTTTAGCTATTCATAAAATTAATTTCCCCAAAGCAAAATTACTTCCATACATTCAAATTCCTCAATAATGCTGTAGAAAATACACTTTAAAAAATATATTTACAGTTCTAAATATATTTGATTTATCCACCTACTTGGGTGAAATATCCACCAACTTAAATATATTATTAATCAATATACTACAAGACTCATTGTTTTGTACCTCTCTATCCTTAATTTTATGCAAGTCATAAAAACCAAATGAAATCTTCCATGATCATATTTGTATTAAATCTTGTTAGTTCTGGACTTTGTTCACTTGGTTTTCAATTCTGTAACAAGCTGAAGAAACATAGTTGGAAGAATCCTTTCACTGCTCTATTTTAATTAAATCACTTTCTCAAAGTTTTATATTAATAATTTGTATTAACTTTATACCAAATTCAAGTAAAGTATTTTAAACCTGGAATAAACCATAATTTGGGGTTTCAGTTTAAGTCATGATCACTTTCAGTTCCAAAATCTCAAAAAGAGCAACCTTCATCTCATTAAAAAGTTATAAGTATGAAAGAAGAAAAGCTTCAAAAAGTTTTGAAGTATTTTTTTGGCATAAGCTAATTTTAACTGGCAAAGATTAGTGACAACATATATCAACACAACATTACAACCAATTTGTTGCAAAAAAAAAAAAATCTATTAAATGCCATGCTAGACTGTCGTGTGTTTTTGAAGAAGATAATTTAAGGGGTGATAGGACAGATCGAGATAAATAAAATGTTCATATTGGGTTGCTAGAGGCCTGCACAAAGTTCTTTCTCTGTTTATACCCCTTTGTACCTAATATACCTATTAAACAAGCTATTTTTACTTCTAATTACATGCGTTATGTATGTACCTTGGACATGTATCCGAGTAGGATTTCCACTCCAGTCCTTAGTTCCTATGAATTTAAAGAAGTAAATTTTACTCTTGACCTCAAAGTATGACATTTGCCACTGAAATTCTATTTCTTGATCATGTAAATAAATCCTTATCACAAATAAATATAGCTATTTAATATGGCCAGAAAAAATACTCAATGGGGAAAATTTTCTTCTGTATCTATGTTCCTTTATCTCAATATGAGTTCAACTTTCCTTTCAACTTCTGATAGGCAAAAAACTATATTTCTTCTGTGCCAGTACATTCTCATTCCACAAATAAAATCTATGGTAAAAGCAAACAATACATCACCTTTTTCAGTCAAAACATGCATTTCTTTGAGCTGTTTGGTTTCACACATGTGTAGAGGGGATCTCCTTTGCCTACCCTCAGCCACTTGGATTCTATCACTATTTTTAATATCAGCCATAAATTCGGCTTCTAAACCAATTTATTTGTGGCATTTTCTTTCACGCTTCATTCTGAAAAACTGTTAAATTTCATGAAACTTCGACCTTTGGTGAAACCGCTCTCATGTGAAGAAAATAAAATAATGCTAAGTCTGCTTAAAGGAAATAATTAAACTAGCTGTCTTAGTCTATTTTGGTCTATTTCCTATTTGTGTATATTTGGTTCCAAGTCTTTTAAATTTCCTTTATCTTTCTTTCTTAGATCTCTCTCTCTCTCTCTCTGTCTCTCTCTCTCTCTCTGTTCAAAGATCCTTTTTCTTTTCCTCTCCTTCTCTTCTATCTCTCCATTCACAAGCCACCCATCCCCATATTTCAATATTAACTATTTTCTATTTCTATTTCAAATCTATCTGAGTCACCTTGCTTCTCTCCTAGGCTTTCCCCCCACCTCAGCAACTCTCTAAGTGTTTGCCGATAACATCTTGGAGACAGATTATTTTTCATTGGGCCCATTGTAAGAAGTAGCCAGCTTATTGCATTACTGCAGAACACATTTCAGACTATACAATTGTAACAAATGAACAACTTGTCCTCCACGGACTCACCACAGGATCCAATTAGTTACTAAACCTTTTACTTAGGTTTTCTAATTATTTTCTGGAGTCATAGCAATTGGGCTGCTGAAACAATTAAAAATGTTTTCATTTTGTTTTAGATTTATATATATGCATATATATGCATGTATATGTATATTGCAAGTTAAAATTATGACTGTAAGCGAGAGAAACAAATCCCTAGATTATACATACATATATAAAAGGGAATCGAATACCTCTAAATTGTAAAAATGAAAATGAGAGAGGCATTTTACTTCTTCCGAACATCTAGAATTTTAAATTGTTATAATTTAAAAATAAAATAAAAACATTGATCTGCAAGTCATTACAACAGGTGATCACTTCAGCAAAATCTATATTGCAACTTCAGCACATCTTTATTAGAACTCTTTCATTGTGGGTAAACAGCCACAAAAATAAATGCTGACTTAGAAAGTATAAATACAAATATTTAAACAAAAATATTTGCAGCATTCATAGTGCAAATTGTACCTGAACTGAAGGGCTCTGTGTGTCTATATATATTACACATGAGTGCATTATATTCGCTTCTATCTAACCATATACATATATTTATAATTTTCCAAGTGCTATAAACGAGATACCTGAAACAAAATATATAAAAAGCATTCTATTAACTGATTTGAAAATAATCATAAGGTAAATAGCTATGCACATAAAATTATCTTTTTGCTGTATATCTACAGAAACTTAAAGACATCAGCTGAAAAGCCTATGCTTTGTTTAAAGCTAGTGTTTATTAAATAGCCTGCTCCTTGTAAAATTTGATTCCACAATGGAAGAAAATAGGATTTTCATTTTTAAAGTCTCAATTCAAATGAAAGGAGCAGTTTAAATTTTAGTGGGCTGAAAAAGCCTTTGAGTTCCCTGGAACTTTAATGGTCTTTTAAAAATTAGCTCTACTTAATAAAAGAGACAAAGGTATCAAGATATATATGAATTTAGCCTATTTTTTATTTCTGTGTGTTCATAGTAAACATTTTTGTAAGTGACAAACACGGGCATATGACCACAGTATCACAATCAAGAAATTTTAAGACAACATTAACAATCACTCAAATTTATGCGGCATTTGCGCAACACAGGTTACATATTTGCAAGGTTTACCTATAAGTACAATAGGTATTAACATTTCACTACATTTAGAAAAAATAAAAGTGACCTGTTAGTGACCACATACATCAAAATATACACAACACAAACTGAAGGCAATCATTAATTTTGTCCCCTTCCAATTCATTTGAATGGGCAGTGCTGCCAACTGAAACAACTTTCCTTTTTTTGCTTGTTTGTTTTTTTAATACTTAGTATACCAAGTGCATTTTCCTAGAACCCAATCTTTGGTCTAAAAGTAAACAAAAGAAAAAAAAACAGTTTTTTAAAGAAAAGGACAAAACAATAAATGGCCAAAATAATTCCTTGGGCACCTTTACTACGAATGCTTCTTAAATACAAATTACAGTTTAACATTTAAAAACTCTCCCCATAATTTAGGTTGTTCTCAAGGTCTGCGTCCACCATCTAGATCCATGATAACTTATAATACTGCACACATGGAAATCTGGTGGCTCTTAGAGATAGACTTGTCAGGTTTGAATGAAATGGTAAAGCAGTCACTATTTAGATACACATTCTACTATAATTTTGACTTCCAAACCTCATATTCTACAATGTATTCTCCCCACATTGCACCTCGCTGACACTCCACACCTTGTTAGAATAATAAACAACCCTAAAGACTGAACAAACGTACAGAAATGAGGGGGGGGGGCTTAATAAAAAATACCTGGACTTATTTTTTTAATTATCATTTACAATGCAAATGTGTGTAAAACGTTCACTTACAGTCTGGTCCCAGGGATGTTAATGTATTAAAGGGTTGGAAGAAGACCCCTGATTTTGATGTGTGAAATAATCAGACAGTCCCCCGGACAGTCCCGTCGTGAAACTTGGCAAAGAGGGTCTTAAAGACTCACAGGGCAGGGTCGAGGGGGCCTGCGGAGACGTGGAGGACGACGCGGCCCGGGCGCTCATGGACGTGCTGCTCTGCGAAGTCATTGACGGGTGCGGGACATGGGGGAAAAAGTAACTGGTCTGGCCCGCAAGCAGGTTGACCGAGCAGGGGTTGAGCGAGTAGGTCCCGGAGCAGGGCACCGACAGGCCGCAGGGCACCGAGGCCGCGAGCGCGGCGGCCGTGAGGTGGTGCGTGGCGTACGGGATCTCCCCGTTGACCAGCCGGTCCACGCTCAGGCCGTTGGCCGTGGAGAAGGAGTGGTTGTTGCCCAGCGAGTTCTGAGTCAACACGGAGCTGTAGGGCATGGGGTGGCTGGGGTAGGCCGACGTGGTGCCGTTGTAACTCAAAGTGCTGCTGGCGCGGGGGTGGTGCAGGGACAGGAAGGGCGACATGGGCCAGTAGAGGGAGCCGGCGCGGTCCATGAAGGTGAGGCCGGTGGAGGTGAGGCGCGCCCCGCGCTTGAAGGCCAGCTTGGCCCGCGACGTGGTGGAGCGGCGCCGCAGCTTGCCCGTGGTGCCGCCGATGAACACGTCGTCGCTCGACGGGTCCAGCATCCAGTAGTTGCCCTTGCCCGGGTCGTCGTAGTGGCGCGGCACCTTCACGAAGCACTTGTTGAGGGACAGGTTGTGGCGGATGGAGTTCTGCCAGCCCTGCTTGTTCTCGCGGTAGTAGGGGAAGTTCTTCATGATGAACTCGTAGATGCCGTTGAGCGTGAGCCGCTTCTCGGGGCTCTGCCGGATGGCCATCATGATGAGCGCGTTGTAGCTGAACGGCGGCTTCTCGTACTTGCCGTTCTTCTTCTCGCCCTCCTTGCCCCCCTCCCCGTCCTTGCCGCCCTCGCCCGCCCCCTTCTTCTCCTCCCCCCCGGCGCCGGCGCCCTTTCTTTCTCGT
>NW_006431925.1:3216959-3232338 GCF_000325575.1 Pteropus alecto | reverse complement strand
GGGAGCACGCTGCGCCGCGGCCCTTCTGTGCGCCCCCTGCGCCCCCTCGGCCCGGCGGGGCCGCTCAACCGAAATTCCCCTCTCAGGGCCGATATCGTCCATTGCCGCCTCCCTTCTCACTGCGTCGGGTCATTTTCGTTTGCGCGTCTGTGTCTGTCCTTATTAAAGTTGGTATCCAATTTAATTTTTAAAAGCGGGGGCGGCGGCGACGACGGTGGTGGAGAGGAGAGTGGGAGCGCAGGGAGAGGATGCAAGGAGAGGGCAGGAAATGGAGGAGGAAGAGGCGAGGCACTACTTTCCCGGGTTGGCTCTGCAGGTCAGGTCCGGCATTTCAGAGCCCGCAGGAAAAATTGTGCCCCTTGTAGGTAACACTACAGCGAGGCTCCGGGTGGCTGGGGAGGGAAGGCCCACCCCTGGCGTGGGGAGGGGTGCCCTGTACCTGGGGGGGAGGAGGGTCTGGGAGAGGTTTGAAACGACGGGGTGAGGAGGAGGAAGTGGGCTGGCGAGCGCGGGGCCAAACCGGGATTACTTACTCGGTTCCTGCGGCCTGGGTGGCGGCGAGCTCGGGGCTCGGGCGCCGTGGAGAAGCCGGGCCTGGGGCTCGCGGCGCTGCGGCGGCGGCGGGCGGGGGCGGCTCAGTGGTGGGCGCGTATGATGGCCTTCCGAAATGAGGGGTGCTCAGAGAGAAAACAATACCAAACAATCTCGAAATAAACCAGGTAACACATGCTGTATACAAATGTGTCTCTTCCTTCCTCCTCTCTCCTGCTCCGGACCGTCGCTCACGCGCTGGGTGACTCGTGGTCGTTTTTCTCCTCGCCGCTCCAGCGTCTCCTCAGTTTCTAATCCGAATTGGAAGCGAGTAGCCGCGAGCGATCACCCTGGAAATGTTTTCGTTTTGCTTGTTGACATTGGAGGGAAAATAAGGGTGGGCGTCTATTTCTTTCCGGTTTGTTAAAGCCTTCCTATTTTCACTCCTTTTTTTCCTTTCCGTTTCCGAAATGCTTTTAATTTGTGCGGGCCTTAATCCTGAGATAACCAGATGCTGAGGTCAGCCCTTTCCCACCCTGAATGCCGGGAGCCTTGGGAACGTGGGTCCCACAATCCCAGCTTCCTGGGCTTTAGGACTGGGAAGGTTCGGTTGAGGGCTGAAGTGAGTGGGGAGATTGTGATTCGGGGGCTTTAAAAGGATCCCGTGGCCAGGGGCAGGGCTAAGGCCCAGCATTTCCCAGGGATTGGAATTTGGTGCGGAGCACACTGATCAAAGGCTGCTTCATCCCACATGAGCACGAAACATACCACATTTTATGGAGGATGTAGCCCGAGAGAAGAGGGATGTACAAGAGAAGCATAAATGAAAAGCACCGTTTTCCTCCTCTGTAAGGTAATTCATCATGAAATGTAAACATTCACTTTTGACAAGCTCAAATTACCTGGCAGATTTGGTATTTAAGAAAAACGAAGGAAGAAACAACGGTGCCTATGTGTGATGTTAAATTTCAATTCTAATATAAAGAATACAAATGAAGAATACCCGAGTTAATAGGGAGTTATCCCATGTTCTCCACTCCACCCCACCCCCATCTTGAAATTCTGAGAGAGGAGAATAAACTTGAAGAGATTAACAATTAGAAATAGCTAGTGATTTTTAAGTATTTCTATTAGGAATGCTATAAAGGAGCTTTGAACATTGGATTAACCTCATCTATCCTTCCACTGTATGTATTTCCCCCCTACTTCTACATATTTTCTTTAAAACAAACTGTATTTACATGTGGGAAAATTCAAGGGTTTCAGCTACCAACGTTGATAGTGACATGGCCCCCAACATTGACTTCTAAGCTCTGATTTCTTACAGAGCCCGGTGAGCTAATGGGCTTTTCGGACCAGGCAGGAGAGATCTATGGGCCTTCCTCTTCCTGCTCACTTTTCCTCCTCCCACTCTTCTCCCCTTCTCAGGCTTGTTATTCCCACTTTTCCTCAACTCGCTTTCCTCCCTCCTCCCCTCTTCCTCCCACCTCCCCCTCACTCCCCTACCCCCTCTCCTCCCTCTATTCCTCTCCCTCACTCCATTCCTACACCTACTCCTCCCCATTTCTGCCCCCCTACAACCCCCCTTCTCATTGCCACTTATAATGGCACACAAGGGCTCCCTCTGAGGTGGACGGCCCGGTACGTTTTCGTAGTCGGTCTAGCGTGAAATGATTCGGTGTAACCGGATTCTTGGGAAAGGACAGGTTACGTAAACATTTACTGATGTGGAGTAACTATACTATTTGTACTCTGATATGCAGGAAGGAAAGTGTTGATTAACACAGAAGAAAAAAAAAGCGAAATTAGCTGATTGCATGCTCATAAGTGCAAGCTGTCATTGAACTGCTTTTAAAATAGACACAGCTGGGTGTTTGTGTTGAAAAATTTCTTGTGTTTTTGCTAATACTGAAATAAGCATGATTTTGTATACCAAACATTTTCAGATCATTAAAATTTGTAATCTGTGCTGGTTTTAAACACAAAGAAAAGAAACAGAATCATTTCGATGTAAAATTTGCTGATATTATATTAACTCAATCAGGTCTGTACAAATTGTGCATTGTGCCTCCTAAAATCTGTTTGATCAATTTAATACACAAAGTGCCAAACGTGGGTATTGTTTGTTAACATTGGGCATTTTATTCAAATCCAAGCTCAGCAGCAAACTAGAGGAGCATTCCTTGAATACAACACCAGCACTGACTGATGAATTTTTAATGTTTTAAGGTGTTTCTTAGGTTAAAGCTGAGTGTGCATTGTTTTGTAATCCTGCATAAAATTTTAGCAGGTGAAAATAAGTTTTTCTTCTGTTTACTTTCAAATAGCAAAAACTGGGGTCTGCTAATGAGAGCCGTAATGATCTGATTTTATGTGCCAGGAGCTTATATTGACTGGAAAAATGTTTTGCATGCAAATTAACGTGTTATATTATTTTCAGGATTTCATGAATGCAAGTCTCCCCAAATAGGATATTTGTGTAGGAATAAATAGAATATAGTTTAATATAATCATATTAAAGATCTATTCTTCCTAATGAAAAAGGTCATTTGCAATTTTGGGGAAAGTGAGTTTGAATTCCTGTTAATAATTTTAATTGGACTTTGTGGTGAGATAGTGCCATATATAGGTGTGGGGGTAGGCTTGTTCAACAAAACATGCACTGTTTACTCAGCAGCCCACATTTGTCTCAGCAATGGCTTCTTTTTAGAACTGCTACTAGATGAAATGGAGGGGGAGGGGTTCTTGGACAGAGTATTATGCAAGTTGAAAGTCCCTGGATGGAGCTTTGTATATCCTACCGGCCAATTTGGGTACAAATTGGATTTGAGGGACTGCCCACGTCTACTTCGGGCCTCTTTCTAAACGCATGAAGCCTTAAGGCTGTATTTCCACCTCACTCAGTCTTAGTGATTACCTTCAGAAGCCAGAGGGCATCCAGTAGTCTCAGATCTGAAACAAAATTCATTCTAATATTTTCTCATCAGCAGCTTAATATTGATATCTCACAGACATCTATAAATCTATCAATTTATACATCTATATATACACACTGTGACCGAATCAGAATAAGTCAGAGCAAATGTAATTTTCTGGTAACTTCTTTCCTCTTCTTTCTGCTGTCTCTCCCCCAACCCCAAAAGAGTACAGGCCTTGTTAAGAGTGAGCAGTTCCAATGGAAGAATTGCTTGGAAAATGAATTAGATTATTCCATCTTTAGTTGTAATTTTGTAACTAAAAACCAAGGCTCGACAAACCTATTGCATCTGAGTAGCGGAGCAGCACATTTACTTTTTTCCATTTGGTGGTATTACAGTAAGTCTTCCTTAGGACCCATTTCCCGTTTTCGGTCTGTGCTTCTCTTCTTTTTCCCTTGCTACCTGCTGGTTAAGGGAGGGCGGGCCATTTCTACTTAAAATCCACTCTGCAGTCGGCTCCCTGGATATGGTCTCCTCGAAGCAGCGCGCCCAGCTCCAAGCTCTGGCTAAAGCTCTCTTTCTGCAGATGCATAGGGAGTCCCTGACCCAGTGACGTTCGGGAGCCAGCAGAATCCGTGCAGAGGCATCTAGGTATTTCCAGAGATGCTGTAACAAGCTAGATCCACCCTCGCTTGAGCTAGCTCTTCTGTAATCCCTTCCTAACAGCAGGTAATGATGCTAACATTTAGTGATTATAAGTTACTCTTTAGCGTGTTGTATCCTTGTTCTGTGAGTTTTGGTTACAGGTTATACGATTAGGTTTGCGAGAACAGTAGTGAACTAAACTTCTCAGTAAGAGGTCTTCACACCAGGGAAGTGTTACTTTTCTGCTGCAGCCTTGCCTCATCACTCATTAGGGAGCTGCAGGTTGTCAAGCGGCAGCTCTCTGCGCGCACACGCACCCCTCAACATCCCCGGCGGCGCGCACATATGTGTGTGTGTGTGTATGCGCACGCATACACACACACACACACACACACTCATTCTCCACACTAAAACTAAATTAAGAAGCCGATGATTAAGACAAGCGTCTACTAGGCCTGTCATTTCAGCATCCTTCCATCATAACATTGTGGCAACGGCAATTTTGCTTGAGAACCTCAAGAAAAAAATCTATGGGAGAGCCTCATATTTGAGAGTTGAAATGTTTAACTTGTATAAGCGAGGGAACCACCTCGGAAATGAGAAAGTCCAAGGTGTGTGTGTGTGTGTGTGTGTGTGTGTGTGAAGGAAGGAAGGAAGGAAGAAAGAAAGAAAGAAAGAAAGAAAGAAAGAAAGAAAGAAAGAAAAGAAAAAAAGAAAAGAAAGAAGGCCTGGATAGAGACCCCTGGGACTGCCCAAGCAGGTTTCTGTGATGCTGCCAAAGGTTCTAAGCTCTCTGAAGGCAAGTACATACTCATGCAAAGGAACCATCCTGAGACCTGCAACAAAGTAGACTCGGGAGAAGCTTCTTCCCGACATTACCTTGCGTAGAGCTAGGTGTAGAGAGATCTACGATGAAATATTACCACCCCACGGCCCAAGGACCTTTAAAAAGTCTCTCTGAACAACCTCTCAGTCAAATACTCTGCACGCACATCTCTTATAAATGTAAAATGCCTGTTACCCTTTTACTTGTTTCCCATTATTTGCGAGTGCATCTGGGACCTTTGAGAGTGGACAATTTGAGGAAAGAGTTGAGTCCCTGATAGGGTGAGGGTAGGCCTTCTACTATCCCCCATCCTTGACCCCATCCAACCGTGAGAAATGCCCCAAAAGCTTTTGAACAAGCACACACTGAGAAGCCAATTCTTTTTTTTCCCCTCTAGTTCCCCCAAGGAAATGGCAAAGCCCATCCTTCAAAAGTGTCAGGAAATGTTAAAGAGACAAAGAGTTGGAAGGGTGATATGGTAAAGGAGAATGAAATAGGCTAGAGCTCAGGTCCTTAGATTTAATCCTTGAGTTTATCTGAAAAGGGAGGAAGTGAGACTTGGCAAAAGTCAGCACACAAGACAACACTACCTTGGATTTTTCATCAGTGACCTACCAAAAGAGAGGGAAAAAAGACTTCATAAATACATATCAGGTTGAAAGAAGAGCTTAGAGGCCTCAAAATGCTTAGCTTCTAGGAGTCGGAGCTTCCAACTATCCCATCACTGGTCTTAATTAGTTGGAGCTTCAATTCGATTTCCCATAGCAGCCTGAATAATCTACTTTGGGAAGTGTTATAACACTCTTCGGAGAATGTGGGGCATCGATTTTCTCTTATTTTTAAGCACCCTTCCAAAAGGTCCCCCAAATTCCCGTCATACGGAGAGATGGAACGGATGTGACTTAGTCGCAATTATTAGGCAGTCAGCTCTGAACCAGCCGTCTTCTCAATAGTTAAAACTACACGAAGAGCACTGAACAGCCCAAGGTCCGTCTAGAAGATAAGTATCTTTTAGAAAATGCTCTCACTCACCGATGGTCTGTAAAGGAATGAGAAGAGAGAAAGCTGCATGGGGCGAGCAGTTCAGGAGACACACAGAGAACCATCCATCCCAACGTCCTCCTTTGCATGGGGAAAGCCATATAAGAGAAAAACTATTTACTAGTCAAATACATTTGCTTCCTTTCTAAAAACCCAGGTGGACGAACCAATGAACCATTTTTGCTTCGTGCCTATGTCACACTCACCTGCCTCCTCACTCTTGAACTGTGGTTCCTGGAGGTCTTCCCCCTCCCCCTCCAAATCGAAGCAGTAGAAAATCTCTGGGAGCAGCATTTGCCAAAAGGTCCTGATCTCCCTCCCCCGCTCACCCCTCAAGGCTATAACCGCGACAGTTCCCGGCGAGGAGCGTCGCGGAGCCCCCGCTCCTCCCTGCGCACACCCGCGCGCTTGCCCCGCGCTCCTTTGTCGCCCGCGCCTGCTGAGCGTAATCAAGCTAGAAGACTTGCTTTTAGGTTTCATTTCCGGATTTTCCCCCCTTAAAGTTACCTTTTCAGCCGAGAAGTCTGATGTTTGTACATCACACCGGAAGCGCGCACACAGATCAATATTTTTGGGCTAAGAGGTCATCTGCCACGGTGAACGCGGAAAAAAAAAATAGAGACCAGTTAAAGGTTTTTGGCTTATTATTTATATAAAGCACAGCTCAGAGTTAATAGACTGGGGTGCGTGCAGGAGAAGTTAACTCGAATATTCAATTACATAAAGGGGAAGTTGAACCCAGTGGGGGAAGAGCACTTATACCCCTATTTCTCTCCTGCCCTTTGGAAGGAGCCGCGTTCAGGGAGGAGAGAAGCGGCCAGGATAAGCTACATGCAGAATGGCGTCAGAAACAAGTTACCGTTATGATGTGAAAACAAAACAACCGGACTTCTCCATTTCAGAATCTACAACAAAGGTAGCGGGGTAAGGGGAGGCTTTAATTTTAAAAAGCAATCCTAGATAGATTCTTGTTTACCAATTTTAGTATCTTCCTTCTTGGTTTGTACACATGAGAGAAAGTGACGTTTAAGAAGAAGGCACGGTCGGCAAGTTTGATTCCCGTGCGTGAGAGAACTGTGGATCACTACGGTGAAGGGGATTCTTTTTATTCTCACCCCTTTCTTTTCTCCCGGAGCGTGAACTTGTTAGATGAGATAGAAGAGGCCACGAGGAAATGGAAACGCTGAAAAAGCCCGGCTCCTTTGGAGAGCGGCCTGTGAGGCTGGCAGGCTGCAGCTGCGCGCTGAGAGGTGAGGGGCGCCGGGCTCGCTCAGGAGCTGTCCCCACTCACGCCTCCGCGGCCGCCCGCAGAACCAGATGCCGCGCTCGGATCGCTGCCCAGGCAGCCTCCCCTTTGGCCTGAGAGTAAACACCCCAGAAGATGAGAGAATGGCCCCAAACTGGACTAAGTATCTTCTCTTCGGCCGGGAGCACACAAAACGCGGCCCTCAGGTTTTACTGGAGGAAGTTCGAAGTCCCGACTACAAAACAATCGAGGGATGTGAGACACTAGATTTTAAAGAAATCTGGAATCACACATGAAACATTTTTCTCATTAATTAGAAGTAATTCTCTTTTCCTATTTATATGTATGTACACGCTATTGATTACACTCCGCGATTTACTTGAAAACATGCTTAGAGTATCTTTAGCACACACTCCTCATTCTTTGTCCCCTCAAACATTTTCAGCTGATAGTGTGGCTGGTTTGGGATCAATTAGTGCTGGATTTTGCCCCAGTATTGCTCCCCAGGGCGGATAAATGGAGCCAACTCATTTCCAGCGACTTTTTTTTTTTCACCCACGTGCGTATCCACGCCAGGGCTTTAGAAGCAGCTCAAAATCCCCAGCCTTGGTTTCACTTGATTTTGTTGTTGTTATTGTTATTGATAAATATTGGGTCATACACAAGCCACTTGTCAGAGCCTTTGGCTCCATCTCGCAGCTGCAGCTCCTAGCGGGTCGTTTGAGTCGTGTCCTAGAAATTGGAAAGATTTATTGGGAAAGAATTGCACAATCTTGCTCCTTCAGTTGCGGAGATGGCCCCTTAAAATCCTACGTCTTGTCCGTCTGCTATCACGTTTATGTCTTAATTTGCTCAGATATGTGAACACTGGGTAGATAGATGTGTGTGACTTCCCCCCAGTATCTTTTTTATTGAAATGGTCTTTTTTTAAAAGGGAGGGGGGAGAAAAACACACACAGAGAGAAGCTATTGATCCCAGTTTTCTATGTATATTTGAAACCAAAAAGAACAGGCGAGCAGACAGATAATTGTTGTAATTGCGGAGGGGTGGGTAGGTAGATCGTTCAGGGGTTGTGTAATTGGAGTAATATATACAGTTTATCTTTTGGCTGCGCTGTGTATACTTTTTCCCTTGATACATATTGCACATGAACTGAACCCATGGTCGGCTTGTCTTGGCATGTTTAAAGCCTCAGACATCCAACAGTATCATTACAGGAAAGAGACAAAATCCCAAAGATTCGAGGCAGGGAGGCGGCTGCCTTTGAGGTGAATGGAGAGTTTGTCTTGGCTTTGGACTTTTCCGGTAAGCGCACCCAGTGGCTCAGACTGCCTGGCAGCACAGAGTTCAGGTCTTCCCTGTGCTTAAGTGCAGGGAGAGGGTGGGGACAGAAACAGCTGATTTTCGACATTTCTAAGGGACTCTTTCTATTTATCACTGTTACCGAAGTGTACGTTACTGGAGAAACAACAAAACAAGCATAGAGCTGCAATTTTCAAGAAAATAGGATACCCAAATATAAAAATAAAAAAGTAGCAGATAAGATGTATAATTCAATCAAATTACACAAAATTGCTTCAAAATCCAGAACAGTAGCGATCCATTATGCTTCTGTTTTATTAGTGACAAGTACAATTACTCTAAAATAAAGAACACTGTTGAATATATAATTGGCTGTAATCATGTTAGTGTTTGAATAAAAATGACGGGAACATTTAACACTTTGACAACAAAATGTTCAGAAATAACTTATTTATTCAAACAGTTTTTATTTTCCACCAAGTGAAGGAGAAACACAGTTTGCTTAGGAAAATCAATGACTTTTCCCTGCAATAAATAAATATCCAAAAGAGGAAAAAAGAGCCCCACACCTCTATATTATTACTATTATTATTTTTAACCAGCAAGAAGCTTAATCCTGTGTTTGGAGTCAGCACCCGCCTAACGGGTGTTGGTACCAACGTCCGCCACCTAGAGGAAGAGCTCTGCAGCTCACCCAACGCCAACCCGGTTTCCGGCGGTGACCTCCGGAATCAAAGTTAATATTCCTTAGCAAATTGCTCTCCAAACTAACTCCTTCCTCCCCCACCCCCTCACATCCCCATCCGCCCTAAACGTCGTCACAATATTTTCTTAGTAATTGCTCTGTGCAGTTGACGGAAGCGCCGAGTCTCTGGCAACGCGATGCTCTCTCAGCAAAGCGCCAGAGCGCGCTGGGGGAGCAGGTCAGGGGATATTTGGGTCTGGGGAGATAATCCATTTTCATCCAAAATTCGTCTAGAGCAGCCTGAATTCGGGTCTATAAAGCAACGGCTGATGCCAGAACCACCATATTCCAGTGCTTTTCAGGGCTTTCTTGGAAAAAACGTCGCCCCGATCTCTCTGTGGGCCAGTTGCTGACGGGGACTTTTCCCGGCTTCTCCCCAATCCACACTCCCCTCCTCCCCGCCAAACACGAAGGTCTGCGAACCCAGCTTTCTCTAATCAATTCTTCGAACTCAACGGGTCTTTTGACTTTCCTAAATGGGTTGCTCGAAGTACTGAGGTGAAGGCATTAAGGGGGAGGCCGTGTTTGGACGGGTCATCCCTGTGGCCCAGGACACCCACCCAGGAGAAATCTCAGGTCTTTACACCAAGTTCTGGAGTTTCAAGAAACTCCCAAAGTGTGGGGGCGAATTTGGGCTGGGTCCGAAGGGACTAGTAGCCTTTCTCATTTTACTCTTGTGTCTCTCTCATCGGCTCCTCACTTCCCGATCTTGCCTGGCCGCTCTCAAGCAAATCTTGGGGACAGGAGATGCTAAGCCAGGGTGAAGCGGTCGTGGAAAGAGAAGTAACGAGGATACTCAGTGCGCTCAGTGGCTGGGTGACAACCCGGGTGGCGGACAGTCGACATCCGCGCGCCGGCCCTCCAGGCATTTCTCTCCGCCCCATCCGTCCAAAGTTTTGCTTTAATTCACCTCGAACACTGTTTAAGCTGAAAGTTTGCTAGAAAAGTAAGGAAGTTGCACAAACAGGTTAAATTTGGGGAAAAAAGGTGATAAATAATTGGACTTCAAGTGAGTTTTCTTCCTGCAGTTTTCTCTTCGCTCTCTTCCTCCCTCCCCTTAGCTCTTCCTTCCTTTTCCATCCACAATTTCTCACTTCACTCTCCCTCTTCCCTCTTCTCTTTTCGGCTCCCTTTCCCCATCTCTCTCTCTCTCTCAATCTCTCTCTCTCTCCACAAAAATAAAAAAAAAAATCTACCTCCCTCCATAAGTGTAAGAGAAAAGAGGTAGTGGGTTCTCAGTCCCAATGCAGTTTAAAGAAGACATTCCAAAGATGACTCTTCCTGTCGTTCCTCCCATAGGCGACCTCAGAACCATGGACTAAGAAGCCCTTTTCATACTGTAGAATTTTTTTTTAAGCTGGAAGAAATGTGTGTGTGTGTATGTGTATGTATGTATATGTACGTACACACATAACAAGCTTCCAAAACTGATGTCCCAGTACATGCCTCCCCTCTGGAATGAGGCCCGCCCTAAACTCGCACCGCCCAACCGCCTAAGAACTTAGGTCCTCAGAAATGTTTCATTTTGTTTTATGTTAAACTAGCTCTTACACTCTCGACTCCCAGGTCTATCATTCCTCTCTCGCATTATATTAACAGGCGATGTTAGCCTTCCCCTACGTGTTTGGGCTGCTAATGCGGGCCACTTAACGCAACAAAAATGCTCATCTGTGGAGATTTTCCCAAGGCTAGCCTCGGTGCTGGCTCCTTTTTTCCTTTCTCGGCACCCCCTCTCCCCCCGCCGCACGTCCATTCCCCTCGCCTCCTCACCCCCTTTTTTTCTGGAGGTAGGGACTGAAAACTTTGAGCCAGTGTGTGAGAGCTCCCTCCTCTATCTCCTGCCAGCCAATCCATCCAAGAGGTAGTGAATTTTTGGTTTTCCCTTGGGAGCAAGAATATCTGGAAGCTTCAGCCGTTGCATTTGGTTGCCTCATGCAGTTAACTTGCCTCCCTCTCTCCTTCAGTCATTCCTTTCTCCTCACCTCAGTCTGTGAAAGCAGTTTCAGGGTTGCTCTGACAGCCTCCTCTGCATCCTTCTTAGCTCTAGCCTTGTAAAGAAAACTCCACTGGCTTTCTTTTCTGTCAACAGTAAAGCTGAGTTGGAGGTGCTCTCTGTATAGGATTGTTTGTGTGTTGTGTATGTTTGTCTAGTTTTAATAATTTTACAGAAGAGACTCTCCTGGTTTTGCTGTCCCCGCTCCCCGCCCCCCGCCCAATTGAGGAGACTCTTTGGAGAAGGAATCACCTGAACTTGTATGATGATCTTTTGTCAGGTTCCCTTCCTCTTTAAAATCTGGCTTGGTAAAGTCAGGTATCCTCATGATTCACGTGTATCCAGTTTTCAAGAAGGGCATCAGGAAAAAGCAAAATAAAGCTAACTTAATATGTAATAAGTATTATCCAATGGATTTTGGTTTTAAAAGATGATTTCTCATTGCTTCCATCTGGAACACTTGTTTTTTAGAAGTGTAGCCATGAGAACAGTTTCCAACTCTGGCTTTCTTCTATAGATCGTTAGGAAAGTTATTTCACCTTTCTAGTTCTTTCTTCATATGAAAAATAATGGATATGCATTTATTAATATATAAAATACCATCCACTCACCAAAATTTTAACAATAAAAAACGATTCCCCCAACCCTAAGAATCTTTTTTTAATAGAAGCTGAGAAAATCTCATTCAAACAGCAGCAGTGACATCTAGTGATCATACTGCTCAATAACAGAGATCAAGATAGTTTACTTAGGTTTTTAGAGAGAGAGAGACGGCTTGGTTTTTCTAATAAATATTGTTTGTCTGGCAAACAGTACTCTTTTGATATCAAAGGGCATTTTACTGAGTTTGGATTATGTTGGTAAGATGGAGAAAAGAAAATGTGCTTAACTACCTCAAGACTGTACACAGGGCAATTAAAATTGTTAAGAATATTATAGTATTTAAAATTCCATGTGAAGAGACTAAAAAATAATTTTGTAGGTTGTGCTTTATTTAACTAATTTTCCAAATTAAAATCAAATGTGTTATTGCACAAACACTTACAACCGGAAAAGGTAGAAATTTCAGACATTTCCTTTTGTCTGGACCAAACATTTAGTTGATTTGAGATTGCTGTATAGCCAATATCAGGGAACATACTAAAAATAACCCCCTCCTTTAACTCACCACATATGTGCTCAGTCTCTATCACCTTTGCTCAAAATATTTTGAAATTCAAAGAAATGGGGTTCCCATTCCTGGATGAGCTCTACCTCTTCTTTTTATAGCAAAGATCATATGGAAGATGTGGGCACAGTGAAGTCTTAGCAATGGCAGCAAGACATATAGCTGGGGACTTTTCAAAATAACAATTTCAGCATTTTCTTGGCATTTAACACTTTAGACAGAGGTAAAAAAGAATTCGTCTCATGATCTGTGACGATAATATGGCCATGTTGTGGGTGTAGTTTTTGTATAAACTTGCTGAAGCATGTTTCATTTCCTATTAGCAAAGCAGCTGATAACTACTGATGACCCACGTTTTGAAACTTGAAAGGAAGCCAATTTTCTTTTTATTTTCGACTAATATTTTCTGTGGTTTTGCTATAGATTTGGCTACTGATTGGGATACTAGCTAGTTTAGCCAGAGAGTATTCTTTTTTTTTTGAGAGAGAGAGAGAGAGTTATGCCATATTTATTTATTTATTTATTAAGTTTATTGGGGGTAACAGTGGTTAATACGATTATATAATTTTCAGGTATACATTATAATTTGACATCTGTATAGTCTATTGTGTGTTTACCACCCAAAGTCCAGTTTCCTTCAGATACCATATATTTGATCCCCTTTACCCACTTCACCCTACCCCTACCCCCTTATATTTGACCTGCTTTACCCCATCTACCTCCCCCCTCCTTCCCCATCACCTACCCTCTGATAACCACTAATCTATAGTCCATGTCCATGAGGCTCTGTTTGTTTGTCCTGCTCATTTGTTGCTTTTAGGTTTATATCCCACATATAAGTGATATCATGTGATTTTCAACTTTTTCTGTCTGGCTTATTTTGCTTAGCATGATTATCTCGAGGTCCATCTATGTTGTCACAAATGGCAGTATTTCATCTCTTCTTATGGCTGAGTAATATTCCATTGAATATATATGTACCACAGCTTCTTTATCCAATCATCTATCTAGGATACTTCAGTTGCGTCCATGTCCTGGCCACTGCGAATAGTGCTGCTATGAACATCGGTATACAAATATCTTTTTGGATATGGGTTTTCAAGTCTTTAGGGTACATACCCAGTAGAGACATTGATGGATCATATGGTAGATCAATTCTTAATTTTTTGAGGAAGCTCCATATTGTTTTCCATAGAAGCTGTACCAATTTGCAGTCCCACCAACAGTGTATGAGGGTTCTTTTTTCTCCGCATCCTCTCCAACATTTATTACTTGTCTTGTTGATTATAGCTATTCTAACATGTGTGAAATGGTATCTAGCCAGACAGTATTCTAGAGCAATAAGATAACTTGACTCATTGTTGATGCCTGAAAGGATTTGAGCTAGTCACACCACTTCCTTTGACCTTAGTTCCCTTATATACAAACTGGGGAGGTTGATCTCTCCACTGCACCTTATAGTTCAAAAGATCTATAAATCATCAGTCCTCATGTGGGAAGACCCTATTCTGGTGCTTCTGTTGTCATTTGTGACTATTCAATGTCAATTCTAAATTCTCTAGTTAGGCATCTCATCAGAAATAAGAACTGAAAGAACTGACAAATCTTTTTTTATGTTGCACCCATCTCCCCCTTTGTCTGATTTAAAAAGTGACAAAAATCTTAACTTTTCAGTTCACATTCACTAACTCATCAGCATTCTCTCAACTGTCTCTTGTTTTGCATCCAGAAAAATCACAGTGTGAGAACGGCACCAAACTGAACACGAAGCTGAGGAAGCTGTATTCGAATTTCTCTAACATGTTCCCATACTCTTGGTAATAATTTATTACTATTACTATTACTGTTACTATTATTATTAACCAGAGCCAACTTATTTGGACAGCAAACAGTCCACATTTCCTCTTTGCTTCTGTGAATAAATTCCTTCAGGAGGTGGCGGTAAAATGACTTCCCCTTCTGGCTGGCTTGGGACATTACACACATGTAGCAAGGAGAAGACTGCTTACAGGAGGTAAATATTACTCTATGATGCAAATATGCTTCGTATTTAATATAGGCCCCAGTGAGATTGACAACATATACAAGGAGAATCAGAGCTATACTGATCTAGATTAATAGATGAACTAGGTTCATTATCAAGAAAATTCTGAATCAGTCAAAGGTTTATTTTTTAGATGCTTTTCTGTTGTTCCCTTGATATCTTCTTGCTCTTCCTACAATTCAGACTTGTAGTAAAAATACCCCATGCTTGTATAAAATTAACAAGGCATGTTTTCTCTTGTGAATTCCTCTCAGACCCAATAGAAGGAGGTATTAATTTATTTTAGAAGTGAGGAAACTGACATGGAGAGGCTAAATGACTCGCCTAAGCTCATACCACTAGGAAGACACAGAAAAGGAGAGTGAATCCCATCTTTAGGCTGTATCTCGCTCCTGATTGTCCTCAGGGGTGGGGCCCTCACACTGGGCACCTGAGTTACTGACCAACCCCGCTGATGTTCATTAGGCCTCTCACCAAGATTCCATCACATGTATTTGAGAAGTCTCAACATTTAGAGGATTCTGGGGATGCTTTGTAACATGGTAGAGTCAGTGCTCACTACTCTTCATTCACATATGATTCTCTCCTCTTAATGCTAACAATTTTATATTCTTTCTACAGGAGGGATAATCTTTGCCAAAGATCTTACTCAAAACATGTTTGTTAATGATCTTGGGATCCAGAATTTTGGATTTGGGATGAATGTAAGGCTTCATCTGATTCAACAGCTCTAGCGACAGTAGCTCTGTCTAAATCAATGCTCCTAGAAGTTGTGCTGAGTCAGAGTCTGGATTATTCTGAATATTCTGGAATATCTTCCCCTTGCTTCTTGGCTTCATACATTAATGTCTTTAGGAACTCAATTCTTGCTACCTACCCTCTGGACTGGTTTTCCAATCGGGCCACCTCTTTATTAGCA
>NW_006431925.1:3191052-3216893 GCF_000325575.1 Pteropus alecto | reverse complement strand
CTCTTGAATGTATTTTCTCTCAAGTAGCTCGTTGCTACCCTCTGCTGGGCATTCAGCCACCAGAGCTAGCTAGCCTTCTGCATCTCTGGCTTCAAATGAGATAACAGGAGCATTATTAACCACACTATGTATTATCGTTATAGCATGGAAAAATAGAACCGAGGCTCCCTCATGTACAGTATACCCCATGTTCTCACTTCCTATGAGTTTGAAGCTGGGCAGTGAAGTGTAGCTGATTTCACTATTTTCAAGTATTTGTGTTAGAATATTTGGAAGTGCTTACTTGAAAGTGTAAACTTTCTATTGAATTATCAAATACACTTCAGCTGACATGATACTAGGTCACAAATTTCTGAACTTGCTATACTTACTCAGTCATAAGGAATATTAGACATTTTATCTTTAATGATATAAAGATATGTGAAGATATGTGAATTATATGAAGTTCTTTAATGATATGTATATGTTTTCATTTATTCAACAAATGTATATATCAGGCACATGTTATATGCCAGAAACTATTCTTGATGCTGAGAATACAGCATTGGATAAAGGAGACAAAAACAAACAAAAATTCCCTCTGCCTGTATTGAATTTGTTTCCTAGTTGAGAAAGATAAACATTAAACAGATTAATAGCAAAATGTCCTTTAAGGGAATATGGCATTACCATATCTATTTTCTACCACAGATGCACTGTAATTCCATGTTTTTAAGAGTGTCAGTATTAAGGTTAAGAGAGGTGTAACCAGAGGTTAAATGGGGCTTATGTACCCTGCAAATATTCAATGTGGTATTCATTCATTAATTTATTGTGACTATAGTATGGTCTTCTAAAGGCGATTGATGCAGATGAATATATGAATCCCTTAGCTGCAAAGATGTTTCATCTTTTGATTTTATCACAATCTTTTCTCTTGGTGATTGTCACCTTATTGCTCCCCGTAAGAGCTATCATGGAAGCCCTTGCTATTACAGTCCTCAGTAATGAGCTCTGTTACTGTCTATCCTTTGTTCTTTGTTTTTATTTTGTTTTCTTCCTGTGTCTTTTTGCTTTTCCTACAGATGAACTCTAATAGAAATCACTAGTCAAATGGAATAAGTTTTTATTTTCCTATATGACAGAACTACCAATCATGACTAAGCAGGTATAATCACCTGCTCTTCTCTACCAAGTCTGTTTGAAATGAGTGTTTATCCCAGGTGAAACACAGTTGGCTTGGAAAAAAAAAACCAAAACAAAAACAAAGAACAAAGTACTATTGGCATTAATTATAGATACAATTTTTTTAAAATGCTTTATTGGTTAAAGAGTTCTTTCGAGTGTGATATCTGGGATTCGGGGCCACACTAAGCTTCCTGTCCTTCCTCAGGAATAATGCCATAGCCCTCATCCAGGTTGCAAGCCATCTGCCAGAGATGTTTAAATTACTTGTCAGAAAAGCATTTTGTAACTCTTCTAGTTGAATAGGGAGCTTAGATGGTTTTGTACTCTTCTTTCTGAGTGAGCTTAGCTGTCCATCTTCAGAGTCCCAGCCTGAGCTGGCCCTGACACATATGCGATGTCTTTGGCCATACGTGTCAATAGTTTATTTACATGTCATTTGTGGTGAACTTGAAAAGATCATGTAATATGTTTATAGAGCAGCATAGGTACTTTACTTGCACAGAGTTTATGAAACAACACATTTGTGTATGTCCTCCCTGTCTTTTGCACCGGAAACCAATTCTTGTTGGCCAGGATAAGTGGTTTGTTATTTTTTAGAGAAGAGCTCTGAACTTAGAGGATATTCTTAAAATTTTAGAATTTGGGAGTTTGGTGTTAAGGTAATCAAGGTTTAACATTATTGATTTGAAATAATCAAATGGAAGAGGCGAGAGGTTAGAATGTTTTTTTTTTAAATGTCAGTAACCACAGTGGCTGCAGTCAATTTCAACACCAGTTAGCTACAGTGGGTTGCCTTTTAACAAATGTTGCCTTTTATAATGTTGTTTTCATGGGTTTTCTGACATGTGAAATCAATACACGTGTAGGAAAATCTTTCGATCTGTATATTGAAATGATATATAGGAATTATCAATCAAATTTTACATCACAAAATGTACTGTTTACGAGAATATTAGTTTTTTTTTCCTGTGGAAAACTATAGTGAGGTTTGACAGTGTTAGAATTTGTAACAGATTTCTAACCCTGCAGCATAAAATATATAAGATATCTATATGACAGAACACAATGTGTCTTGTTAGTAACATTTATACTTTGACCACATGTAGAAATCATTTAAAGAATTTCTTACAATCATAAATGTTAATAATATATGATATAAAATTACATTATAGAGCTCAATGATGATAAAAAAGACTATACTGATCTTAGAAAATGTAGATACTGCAACTAATGGAAATAAAATATTTAGAGTGCCACTTCAAGAAAAAAAACATTTTCCTTTTTTCTTTTTTTTTTTAAATTATTACTTATGCCTATAGAACATGGTCTTTCTAGGTGGTCTCATCCAAGTACTAACCAGGCCTCACCCTGCTTAGCTTCTGAGATCAGACATCAGGCTTGTTCAGGGTGGCATGGCTGTAGACAGGTTAGTATGTTTAATTGTATTGAATACACTGTCCATTGTAAGCTGCACCATTATTTTATAGGCCATGAAGAAAGAAAAAAAATGCGGGAATTTATCTATGACATGCCATAAATTGTGAAATGCATCTACACTTCAGAGATGTTAAAATATGTACATCTCACAATCACATAGTTTATGGTATTTATTGTCTTTGAGATGGATTCAAGTATAGCACAGCTTCTTGAGAAAACACATCTATCAATAAATTGATATTGACAATTGTAAATGAAGAACCATAAATGATGGCAGTAAAAAATCTTAATACAACAATTACATAATTCAGTGTGTTCTCAGATCTTTTAAAAATGATTGCTGAAAATGCTTTAATTCTCAATAAGAATTCTGAGAAATCTCAGGTTTCCAAGTAATATGTTTGTATTAAAAGAAAAAAATAATTAATAAAATAATAACACAAAATTAATAAATAATTAAAATAATTCAAAAATAATAAAAAAAAATCCAAAAACCTTCATAATATAAAGCTAATTCTGGGTTATTGATCAAAAAGCTTCATCCTTCCTTTGGAAGATTTTTCTGCGTGGAATTTTCTAGTTTTGTTTTATGGTGTAGTTTTATGATATTGTCTTCTACTTGGCAAACGTGCCATCATCTTACTGAAACATGTGGGTCAGGGTAGCAGGTAAGAATCAGAAGACCAATCTGTTCTTATACGTGAGTTAGAAGTTTATATTTTTATTGATAAATTATAAAATATCTATAATTTCTGCTTACTTCTGATTTCAGTTTAACACAGACTTCCTGTAAGAAAAAAAACTTCTGGTATATTATAAAGAAGAAAATAAACATAAATCACCTGTTGAAAGAAAACCAGAGATAACATCAGTTAACATTTTACAGTTAGCGATTTTAAAAACCCAATCCTTTTCCTATGCATAAATATGCACATACTACATAGTACATTTTAAGTAATTTGGATTATCCTGAGAGTATGCTGTCTCTCTTTTTTCATTTAGTATTTTACTATGAACATTTCCTTATCACTATTTCAATTTTTGAAAATTTCTATTACAGGTGTCTATACAAGTATCTATATTAATTTATAGATTAACAATGAACAATATAACCATTGTCCATTAACCACTGTTTCACATTTAGATTGTTTATAATTTTTTATCATTTAAATGACCTGAGATGTGCATCTTTGCACATAAATGTATTTCCCCACCTCTGATTATTTCCTTCTAATAGACTTTTTAGGGGAAGAATTTTGGGGTATTCTAGTATACATTTTTAGAAGACAGTTACCACACATCGTTGAATTATATTTTATTAAGATTGTACTAATATTGCTTACACTAGCAATCTATGAAAATGCCTGTCTGATTACACTCTCATCAAATATTAAATTTTCTTTTGACAGTGTAAGAGGAGAAAATAATATCTAAAACTTGCTTTAATGTATATTTCTTTATCTACCTGCAAGATTGAATACATTTTTTAAATATTATTCACATTTAAAATTTCTTCTTCTGTGATCTATTTGTTGTCTTTGCCTATTTTTAATTAGAATATTTTCCTTTACTTATTAAATTTTAAGGACTTTCCTGTGTGATAATATTAACCCTTTGTCATCTGGCTCGAATATCCTTGACAGTTTTTAATTGCGCCTGAGTTTGAATTTGATTCCATCGCTTTCTGGCTATGTAAACTTGGGTAAATTATTAAACCTCTCTGTGCTTTAGTTTCACTAAGTTTTAAATGGGGATAATGATGGTAACTATCTTATAATGTTTTTATGAGGATAAAATAATTTAAACTTGTAAGAAAGATACTTGAAGAGTAATAAGCAAATAATAGGCCCAAAGTAAAGATTTATCACTTTCCTTATTTCTTACAGTATTCACATTTATAAATTTTAAAGTTTTTATTTGCTTTTAATAATAAAAATAATACTTTATCAAGAAATAAATACTAACATGTATTAACTAAACTTCAGATTTAGCTAAGATTTTGGATACATAGTCTTATAAATTAAATAAATAATGAATTGGATTATTCTGAAGGAAGTAATCAAATTATTTAATAATAGTGTACCTAATAGTTTTATTTATTCAACAGATATTTATTGAACTACTATTACATGCCAGGAACTGTAGTTGAATAGTGAACAAAGCAGATTAAAATCTTTGCTCTTGTGGAACTTACATTCCATTTGGGAAGAGGCAATGAAAAAAAAACAAAACAAATTAATGACATGAAACATATAATGGAGGAAAATAAAGGGAATAAGGAATGCAAAATAGAGTGCTTACAATTTCTAATAGCTTAGCCATAGAGACTGCTGATTGTATTAGTTTTCTACTGCTGCCAAAAAATTACCATAAACTTAGAGGCTTAAAATAACAGAAGTTTATTATTTTACTTTTAATGTGGTCAGGTCAAGAGTCCAGGCATAGGCTATTTGGGTCTTCTGTGAAATCTCACGAGGCTGAAATCAAGGTGTTGGCTGTGTTCTGGTTCTCATGGTTTTCATATAGAGCTTGGGGTCATCTTCCAAAGTCATTCAGGTTGTTTATTCAGTTCCTTGTGGTTGTAGGCCTGAGGTCCCTGTTTCTTGCGAGCTTTTGGCAGAGGTCAGTCTCAGCTACTACAGGTCACCTGCATTTCATTGGCATGTGACCCTCGTAGGCAATGCACAGCATGGTGGTTTGTGTTTTCTTTGAGGTAACCTAATGTGTTTCTCTAACAGTTTACCTCCTTTAAAAGGCTTCTCTGATTACATCAAATCCACCCATCATAATCTGAATAATCGCCCTTTTGATGAACTCACAGTCAACACTTAATAAGTTAAACACAAGTGATATTTCATTATATTCACAAGTCCACCCACACTCAAAGCAAGGGAGTTATATACAGTGTGTGTACACCAGGGGCCAGCAATCTCGGGTCCTTTTTTGAATCCTGACATAGCAAAGAAAGTAGTATTTGAACAGATATCAAATGATTGAGAGAGTGAGCCATGTAGGTATCTGGGGGAAGAGCTTTACAGCCAGAAGAAACAGGCCTTGAAAGGCCATGAAATTAAAGTATTTGACATGTTTAAATAACAGGAAGATAGAGAAGGGGGATTCTATAGCAGAACAGAAACACTGAGGGGATTAAAAAACAAAATTAGAGACATAAAGGAAGGCAAGGTGTTATGGAGGCTCTTGAAGGTCATTGTAAAGACTTTGACTTTAATATGAGTGAAATTCATACATGGATGAGGCCATTGTGGAAGATTTTTAGCAGATGAGTAATATAATCTAACACTTTAATTCCTCCTGCCATCCTCCTGAGAATAAACTATTGAGGGTCACAGGGGGAAGCTAGTAGACAAGTCAGAAGGCTATTGTAAAAGTTCAGCTGTGAGATAAAGGGGACCTTGGGTTAGGTCATTAGCAGTGGAGGTGATAAGAAAAGGTTGTATTTTTTAGGTATTTTGAAGGTCAAGCCTATAGGTTTGCCTGATAAGATAAACATGAGATGTAAAAGACAGGAGTCAACATTGATTAGAAAACTTTTGGCCTGAACAACAGGAAAACCAGAGTTTCAGTTTACTGAGAAGGGGGAGACTTTAGGTAGACCAGATCTGGACATGATATCAGAACAATGATTTGGCTGAGGTTAAGTTTAAGAGATCTAGTTGACATCCCAGTGGAAATGTCAAGTTTAAAGTTGGATATGCAAATCTAGAGTTCAGAAGATAAGTCTGGGCTAGAGTACAAATTTGTGCGTTATCAGCAGAAAGAGAAGGTATTTAAAGCTAGCAAGGCCAGATGAAATCACAGAATAGTATATGGGAAAGAAGACCAAGGACCGAGTTCAATGGATTCCAATGTTAAGAAGTTGAGAAGAGGAGGATAAACAGGGAAACTGAGAAGGAGCAGTGACTGAGATTAGAAGGAAACCAAGAGTGCATGGTGACTTGGAAGTCAAGGAAAAGAGTGTTGGTAATCACTTGCGTCAAATGCTGCTGATGGGCTAAGTAGGTTGAAAATAGGATATTGATTGTATTTTACAATATGGAGATCATTGGTAACCATGAGGAGAACAGTTTCATTTGAATAGTGGAGATGAAAGTCTCTTGGGTGATAATTAAAATGGATGGGAAGAAAAGAATTTGAGATAGAGAATATAGACAATTCATTGAATAGTTTTGCTAAAAAAGAAGTGATAAAAGAGGCATTAGTTAAAAGAAGGTGGACCCAGAGAGTGTTTTGGGAGAAAAAGTATGTTTAATTGCTGATAGAAGCGATCCAGCAGAGATGGAGAATTTGATGATATAGGAGAGAAAGCAAGGAATTGCTGAAGGCCAGTCCTTGAGTGGGGAGCTGAGATGGGATGGAGGTCATAAGATGGGAGGGGTTGGAATTAGGCGGAAATATCAGTAGCCATCTTTCATTACAGGAAGAGCAGCAAGCACATGGGTACAGAAAGATTTTTTTTTGAATTGCTTTAATTTTCTCAATGGACTAGGAAGCACGGTCAGTTAAGACAGGATGACAATGGAAGTGCTTGAAATGTGAGGAGGAAGAATAAGTTATAAAATATAAAATACTTGTCTGGGAGAGCTGGAGACAGGTAAACGCAACATGATTACCAAGCAGCATTAGGGACCTACCTAAGATTCACGTTCATGAATTTAAATGAGACTAGTTTGCATGCTGTATATTTTCTCCAGCCATGTAAGTTGCAGAGGTTCCAGAACTAGGAAGGCATCAAAGAACACATAACCAGTATTGTGATTCAGCCAAAATGAGTATGAAGTGAGAGAGGAAAAGGAATCGGGGATGTAAAAAAGTAGTGATTGTAATAATTGGTCATAGAATTTAAACTGGTAAGAAGGGAAATGAGTGCATCAGGGAGGAGAGAAAAGTGAAAAGTACATATTGAAGACCAGCATGTACTGTGGTAAATTTTTAGAATAAACTGATACAAGCCTTTCTTTAAAACTGCCATTTTGATGATCTCAAGGCTATGCAGTATTAAATGCTGTGAGAGGTCAAGTGATTCTAATCTCTAGCTCTTTGGGCAGAAGGAAACTCTCATACAATGTATTCTGATACACTGAAAGCACATTCATAGTTCTTATCCTCTGGTAAACCTATGAGGGAGAAAAGGGCGGTAGGTAGAGAAGGAGAGTCTGTGACAAAGTTGTAAAACAAAGTTGAAATTTATTGTTCCCTCCACTATTTCTTTGTGTGGCTTTTAGCTTCCTCAGTTCAGCTCAGCAGCCTTTGCTGCCTCATGGTTCTTCCATGTTCCGCACTGCAGATTCCTTCCCAAATTAACAGGCAGCACCACGTCCCATAACTTTCTCTTCTCTCAGTCCTCCTTCATTAAAACCTGAATGTAAGATGTTCACTCCTACAGAGTAACCCATTAACGACTTTGGTAACTAATTCCAATTTGGGTTAAGTTCTCAATGTTATTTATTATCACTTTTAGAGTGATGGTTTTCAGAATGCTTTTCCCTCAACCTATAGTAAGAAATATAATTTACATCATGAATCAGATCACGAATAGACATATGCAACTGAAATAAAAGATTTATGAAATTATAGCCTTATTACTTGTGATGCAGTCTGAAATTTTTTGTTCTATTGTAGTCTACTTAAAAACTTACAAGTTGGGACCCACTAAGTGATGTATCAACTACTAATGGGTTGATGGACTCCAGTTTGACAATAAGAGGGGCTTTTTATGCTTATAATGCAGGTAGGTTATGATAATGGAAGAGATTTAAGGGGTGTTCCAGCAGGGGACATTTTTGAAAAAAGGCCTATTGGTTTTTCTCAAATTATACCAAATTTATGGTAATGCAAAAAATGGTCTTAGGTAATATGTTAGTAAATAGTAAATATACTTAGGAGAAATAGATTGTGATCCTAGTTCCACCAAATCAATGGAAAAGATACCAAAGAATACATAAGTTGCACTGTATCTAATCTTTAAAAATAAATTTATGAAGTATGCTAAGAATAATAATTAAGAACATATTCACTAACTTTGATCACTAATTTCTCTTCTCTAAGACACTGATACTCTTACTTATTTGTTAATTTAAAAAAGTAAGTACTAATCACTGTTTGAAAAGTTTTAAGAGCAATTCACTCCTCAAAATAATTCCGTATTGTTGTTGCTTTATAGTTCTTATTCTACAGATTAGAAAACTGAGGTACAGAGATTAAGTAATTTGTCCTAGGTTCCTGGTAAGGAAAAGTATTAGGCAGTTTGGTTCCCAAGTCCATGCTCTTAACCACTATCATATGGCTACTACCGCTATTTAGCAGGAGCTAAGTCAGTGTTTTGTTCTTTTCCTGGATCTGTTGTGTCATATATCCTAGATTTCTTATTAAGCTACAAGGGACTTGATGATTTCCTGCTGTATTAATAGTGTTAATAGCTGCCTTTTATTGAGTACACTGTGCTAATCAACTATTTTATTATCTCTATTAAAACCTGTGGCACTCATAAAGTAAATGCTTTTATTATTTTTTCATTTTTTGTGCTAGACTACAGGTGAGAAAACTGAGACTGTGTACCCCTCAAATCTGAGATAGATCACAAAGCTCATAGATGAGGGAGCTAGGTGTCAAGCCCAGGTCTCTGTATTCTAGGACTGGGGTATTATTTGATTACTACCAAAGCTTGATGCTCACTTTATCTTACCTTGTCTCTGGGACACCGAATTTACAATGTAGTTTCTGGATTCTCTGTATGTTGAGAAACACTGGGCTGCCTTTCTATCTCCTTTGCTTTTCTCTTCTGCTTTCTGTTTTAAACCTTTAACCAGTTCACCCTGACTTTCCACTGCCGCTGTTATTCGACCATTAAACTCACAGCTCTGTGTGGCGAGTGTCTGTACTGAGGCCATCACGTTGCCTGCTTTAATGATTACATAGCTGGTTCTTTTAAAACTGTTTTTTGATATAATTGAAGGGGCTATTTATTTCCACTAGGAAACTTTCTTGTTATGGGTCGGAAGTCTTGGCTTTTTATCAAAGTGCTGCCAGCAAGATCTTTCCTTTACCCTGGAAAACGGGAACACACTTTTTCTGTGATGGTTCCTATTTTTCTATTATAAATCTTCCCCTAGAAGCAGAAGAACATCTGTTTTTACTGCTCGCCATGCATGGATTATGCATTTGTTTTTGGAATGCCTTGACGGATGTGAAGTATTAATATTAAGGCCCACAATGATGAAAAAACACAGTCCAAGTGCCTGCCTGCTTGGTGGCATGGGTTACATGGGTTTTAGCGTACCTGAACTTCTTGCATTAAAGATACTAGATAGCTTACAACTCAGTCAGAAATGCTGATTTTGTTTTGTTCTAATATTCCTAGAATGTAGTTAGAGAAAAATTGTTTTAGGGTAAAGTAAAATATATTCCTTTGATATAAGTCAAAAAATACAATCAATATATATATATGTGTGTGTGTGTGTGTGTGTGTGTGCGTGTATATATATATATATATATATATATATATACGTATGTATGTATGTGTGTCTATATAAAAGCTTGTTAAATGTAATACACAGAGTTACATTTGTGTTTTCTCAAATTGTTCAAAAAGATCATTTTAAACATAAGAATTTAGTACACAGTCTTCTAAATGTAGCTTATAAAAATACATGTTTGTTAAACTTCTTTTACAACCTATTAGAACTCACTGTCATTCCTAACTGCTTTATTGGACAAGCATAAATACTTCTGTAGGGTTCATATGAAGCTTCTATCATTTCTCCTATTTACTCTACCTATGGTGAATTGTTTCTTGGGATGGGGAAGAGGGGCAGTAGGAGAGGCTTTAAAAATTACTTAGTTTAGAAATGGTTCATTACAGGTTTCATTATTTTACAAAATAAGCAAGACCTGATAGGATATGTGTGTTTCAGTAGCTGAAACAGCCTGGAAACAAGCATTTAGTGGAAAGACCATTGAACATCAGAAGACTCAAATCCTAGACTCCATTCTATTAACAACTGTATGATGTTGAGCTTCTCAATCTAATCTCTCATGTTCTTTATATCAAAAATGGAATTCGATAGGTTTAATTTAAGAGCACGTGAGACATTAAGCGAGAGAAGTTTATAAATAGCAAATGTAATATTCTGATTTTATTTCTGGATTTAGTTTATGTTGAGACTCTGAAAGTCATACAAACCCTCCAAAACATAAGAATATTCATTGTCACAAACTACTACCTACTTAATTGATCTAAAGTCCTTATGTATTCTACAAATAGGTTGAATTGTCTGAATATTACACTGTTCCTTAAGTATTTAAAATAAATAGCACCAGAAAATATTTGCAACTTAAAAAATTTTATGTACTTGATATAGTACCCAAAACTTTTAGGCATTTTGATAAAAAATGAATCATACTTTTTTTTTATTTGAGGTTTCAAAATAAATCCACACATCAACTTGGAAGGCATAGTTTACTGCAGCTGCTGTACATTTTCTACACAGCTTATTTGTAATATCATTAGTCATTGTTAAGTCTATTAGTCAGAAATTCCATGTCTATAATGTAATTGTCATTTTTAGTAATTATTTTTTGAAATGCTGACATACAACTTAGCATGTTGAACTTTAGCTTTATTCACGGATTTCTCCTGTTCTTTTGCAAATCAATGTGAATAATCTCAAAATAACAGTTCCTCTCTACACTCTAAGCATTTTAGATCATATTAATGTTTTGCCCTTTATTATTTCCATCAATTAATTTTGCCCTTTAACTTTTGCTGATCAATGTGGACTAAATTGTAATTGCAACATTTCTATGAAATAATACCAAATTAAGGCTGATAGTGGCATGCTGTGAGTTGGTGTGGAATATTAACATTTGAACTTGGTAAGTTGATTTAAAACCAGATAGATTTTTGATTTATGTTTAAATTCTGGGTATGAAGAATTTTGAAGGTTATATTATAGTTAAAATTTCCTCGTAGTGTCTGCTAAATACTGGTGGTTTGGAAAACATGTAACTTTACATTATCTCTAGCTCTTCTACTGTCATTAGAAGGTTAAAATATCCAATGAGGTAAGAAAGGAATTAAATATCCCATGAACGTCTTTATTAATTCCCATAAATTAATTGAAATATTAATTTTAGGTTACCTAATATGGTTGATTGTTTATTCATTAAGTCAACATATAGTCATTACCTACTCTGTACCAGATAATGTACTAGGTGATGAGAATAGAGTGATGAATAAAATTTGGTTTCTACTCCAAAAGAACTCAGATTCCTGGGGAAGAGATGAACACATATTTGTATGTGTACAATAAAAATAGTGCCACATTGGAGGTGTGCATTGGGTGTCATGGAAGCACAGGGAAAAGCCACTTAGTTCTTGAGGTTTAGGAAAAGCTTTCTGGAATAGATGCCACCTAAGCTTTCTCTTCAAAACAATTTTTTTAAAATTATAAATGAAATAGATGAACATATGACAATAATAAAATAATTTAGAAAGATTTATGATCAAAGTAACAGAACCATTTCTATTCAACAGCAATTTGGCTTCCTAGAGGCAAGCTCTTTTAGATATTTTTGCTTGCATTTCTTCTGGTGGTTTCTCCATAATGCTAAATTATATCATTATACTTCTTATATGTATTTTAGAGTCATTTATCATTTTTTTTTTACTTCTACAGGTTACTATTGTGATAATAAATAATAACCCACTACATTATTAAGATATGATATTATCACCTCTCCTGTTTCCTCCATGTTTTTTACCTCTGCCACTCTCTACCATTCATCAGCTACTCCATTACTTTTATTTTGTTAAGATTGTTATCATTTGTAACTTGATATGAAACAGCAACCAGATGTTTCACCTTCTTCATAAATTGTCTCTGAAAGTTTATATTTTATGACTATGCTGGGTCAGGTACTGTGCTATGATAGAATTAATTCCCTTTTCTTAATGTCAATTGCTTAAAATTATGCCAAAGATTTATTTTCTCCACATTTGAATCATGACTTTTTAAACAACGTTGTCTCCTCCCCACTTTGGGTTAGTAATTGGTATTTCTCTCTTGTCTTAAAAAGATAATATGCATCTTTCATTTTCACATATTTTCCCCATATATTCTCATATTTTTGATACATATTTTTATTCTTCTTAAAGAAGTCCCTTCAGCATTTCCTGTAATACTGGCTTGGTGGTTATGAACTCCTTTAGCTTTTTCTTGTCTGGGAAGCTCTTTATCTGTCATTTGACTCTGAATGATATAGCTTTGCTGGATAAAGTAATCTTGGTTATAGATCCTGGGTTTTCATCACTTTGAATATTTTGTGCCAGGCCCTTCTGTCCTGCAAAGTTTCTTTTGAGAAACTAGCTGCCAGTCTAATGGGAGCTCCCTTGTAGATAACTAACTTTTCTCTTGCCGCTTTTGAAGTTCTCTCTTTGTATTTAACCTTTGGCATTTTAATGATTATATGTGTTGGTGTGGGCTTCTTTGGGTTCATCTTGTTTGGAACTCTCTGAGCTTCCTAGGGTTGTCTGTCTATTTCCTTTACCAGGTTCGGTAAATTTTCCAAAATTATTTCTTCAACTAGGTGTTTTCAACTTCTTGCTCTCTCTCTTCTTCTGGTACCCCTATGATGCGAATGTCATTATGCTTGATGTTGTCCCATAATCTCCTTAAATTATCTTCATTTTTTTGGATTTTGTTGTTGTTGCTGTTCTGATTGGGTGCCCTCTGCTACTACATCCTCTGTATTGGCGGTTCAATCCTTTTCCTCCACTCTGTTAAGTTCCTCTAATGTACTCTTCATCTCAGATATTGTATTCTTCATTTCTGACTAGTTCTCTATTATAATTTACATTTCCATTTTTATGGTTTTTTTTAATCTCTTTGTTAAATTCTCACTGAGTTCATCTACTCTTCCCCTAACTTCATTGAGTGTCCTTTATAATAAAACCAGTGTTCCGCATTCTGCATCTGTTACATTGCTTGATTCCACTTTGTTTAGATCTTTTTTTGGAGCTCTGTTCTGTTCTTTCGTGTGGGACATTCTTCTTTGTCTCCCCATTTTGGCTACCTTTCTGTGTCTGTTTCTAGGTACTGTTTCTAGCTCCTGAGTCTCCCAGTCCTAGTAGAGTGGTTTTGTGGGGCCCAGTGACACAATCCTGAGAGGGGTCTAGCTGCAGGCCAATTTAGCCCCAGCCAGTGCCCTTCTAGGGCCACTTGGTAGGAGTCAGCAAGCAATCCACAGATGGCTGCCACCCGTGCTGTGCTTATAGTTGCCTCAAGAGGCCACACCAGAAATTGAGGCCAGCTGCTGTCAGTGTGGGGCTTGGAGCTGCTCAGCAAGGGGCACAGGACACACGGAGGACAACACTGGATGTGGCTTGGGTGGGGCTGCAAGTTAGGAGAGGCAGAGTTCCAGGGAATCCTCTGGGGCAGAGCGACCTCTGATATCCAGTTCGATGATGTCTCAGCTATGGCAGTGTTGCATCTGTACATCGGGAGGGGAGAGAGCTCAACCAAGCATCTATGGATACCACCAGCTCTTCTGCTTAGGAGAAAGCCACCCCTCTGGCCCTCGCCCTAAAGCCCTACAACTCAGTGTCCCCCTGTATGTCCCTGGCACCCTGCTAGCAACCACCCCAATGCTGGAGCTCAGAGCAAGAGAGTTTGTCACTGCTTAAGTCCGGTCATGGTTGTGGCCCCTTTAAGAGGAGCATCTGCACCTGCCGCCTGGAGCTGACGTAGCCGCCTGCGTAGGACTGACCAGCCTCGTGTTTCCTCTTCCAATATTTCAAGGTGATTTCTTTTCTCTCCCTAGTTGTAGGGCTTCTGTTCATCCAGGCCCCTCAGACCCCCAGGTGACTCTACTTGCTCTTTTCTCCATGGTTTTGTCACAATTTTGGTGTCGTCGCAAGAGGAGATATACAAAGCCTCTACACTCTATGCCATCTTGATTGGAACCCCTTCCCCATCACCCATTCCCCATATATTCTCAAACTGAGATCTTTTCCCAAATGACTTCCTCCTGGCACCATCCATTCTCCTGCTCTAATCTGAATCAATTGCTTTCTAGGACTACTGTACAATCTCTCTCTAGGAATTTCCTTCACTGCTTTCCTAGATGGGATCCATATTTTCTAAATCCCATATCTCCTCTTCTTCTTTCTCTGTCCCTTATTTTTCTAGTCAGCACCATAAAGTAACTGTTTAAGAAAAGATACATGGTAAATACATATCGTATAAGCAATACCTTTATTCTGCTCTCCCCGAGTGTGCTTGTGTGCATGAGATTGGACTGGGTATATCATTCTAGGGTCAAAAAATTTCTCTGTAAACTGGAAGGCATCAATTTCCTTTTTTTAGTACTCAGTGTTGGTGATAAGTCTAAGTCAATTCATTCTCATTTTTCAAAGATAACTTGTTTTTAATATTGGAAGCTTTTATGATCGTCTTAATATGGATCTTAATTATAATCATTCCGCTTGCCAATTTGTTCTTGAAATGTTCATGTATTTCGAATCTGATGAATTCGGTCTATTATTTCCCTTTTAATTTCTTCTCTATTTTCTGTATCATTCTTTTTTGTATTTCTATTTTTCAGATATTGTACCGCTACACCGATCTTCTATAACTCATCTTTTCCCTCATGCTTTCTGATTCTTTGCATTTTTGCTTTACACTCTAGGTGAGTTCCTTGACTTTTTTCCCTAGGCTTCTATTTTTTTAATACCATTTAGTTAATTGTCTATTTTGCATTTTCTAGCCTCTATGAGTCTGTTGATATCTTTCATTTGCTGATCATTTCTCTCCTACATTCTTCTCAGTTATATACCAATTCATTTTTATGAATTTCTGTTTTTATTTTAGTGGAATCTCAGGAGAGATAAAAAGTAAAGTGTATCAATAAGACCTGGTATGACTTTGGGGAACTGCAAGCAGTTATAGGTTGTTTAAAAAGTATTAAACTAGGAATAGTCAGGCACATGACTAAAATAATTGCTAGGCAACATATCATGAGGCCCTTGTAGATACACTCTACTAAGAATATTAGACTTTCTCTTATAGACACTGAAAGTAGTATGATTATGTAAGGAAGATATATTTAAAGACTAGAGGCAGGGAGGAAAGTTTGTCGAAAGAGTTTATAGTGGTAATTAAGATCTGATCTAAGGCAGAAAGATCAGAGCAAAAATCAGGCAGAAATAATAGATGGTACAGAAGAAATTCCAAAATTGATTAAGTTTATCGAGGGAAGCAATGCTCAGAACCCCAAATAGGATAAATGTAAAGAAAACTACCAGGCAAATCACAATAAAACTTCTGAAAACCAAAGACAAAAATAAGCCCTTAAAAGCAGCTGGGAAAAAAAAGGTATAGTACCTTCAAAGTTTCTAATAAACGGAAAGTAAGAGTGTGAGCTATCATCTCAAAATAAACAGTGGAATCTAGAAAATAATGGAATGATAATCTTTAAAATACTAAAATAAAATATGTCAGCTTATAATTAAACTGTAGTCTATTTCTATTTTTGTCTAATTTTCTATGCAATAAGGAATGCTACTTTATTAAGGCAATATTTTTCTGGGATGATGTCCAGTTCTACAAAATTATAAGAGAAGAAAAATTTCAATGTGGAAAAAATAATAAATTGAATTCAGGAGCATTAGAGATCATTGTAAAAAAGCATAATTTAGATAGTTAATTTTGTAAGATGATGGTCTAAGTAGAGTAACTAAAAGATTTAAATGCTCACCATTTAATATGTTCTAAATGATTAAGTTTCATGCCAATCTAGAAGCAAAATAGTCAACTTATTTTTTTTAACTCCCTTCAGCTCTGGTTTTAAATAGCTTCTAAATCTTTTCTTCATTACATTTATCATAATAAAGTTGACTCTTAGATTAACTGTGGCAATTTTTGACAAACATATTAAGGTCAATAATATAATGAAATGAAAATTATAAATAGAAGGATGTGTACAATACAGAGTTTATAAAGGTATAAGTCAGAGTGGATCTTTTTAAGAACTGTTAGATATTAAGTATGAAAAGTATGACTGTACAATTTTACATCCAGGCAGATAATATGGAAATAAAATCGAGAGGTAATATAAGAGGCAGTATGGTGATTAAAAGCATGATCTCTGAAACTCTATTTCCTAAGTGAAAATCCCAGCTTTTCAAATTACTAGCTGTGTGACCTTCAGAAATTTTTTTTTACTCTATCTGAATTTCAGTTTCTGCATCTATAAAACCTTTTAACGATTGTGGCATAAAGTTATAAACATTCTTCAAATTAGCTATTATTATAATGAAAAGTTGACAAAACAAGATTAGTGCATTCATAATAATCATGTAATATCTTTTGCTGGATTCTGGTGTTTCGCTTAGGCAAAGGAAGTATCTGAGGAACTTTGCATTTTACATAATAATGAAAGAATGAAAAGAAGAAAAATATATTGAATGCCTCATGAATGATAGGAATTGTGTTGGCAATCCACATATATAATTTTCTATGATGTATTATTTTTGTCATTTTATAGATGAGGAAACTGGTTTAGAGATGTTAAGTATCCTAGATTATTGTAAATTTAACAATATAATTCATTTATCAATAAGTAAGTGGGATAAATCAGGGGAAGAGACTGATTTCCTTATGTAAATCCTAGAAAAAAGCATAGTAGGTGGTTAACTGCTTTCATATTAAACTGATTCCTACTTGCAGATGTGATCACACATCTGTTAAAATGCTGTGTCCTTCCTTTTTTTGGCTGATTATTTAGTTTATTGATTCCTTGTCTTTCTACTATCATTTTATTTGTAGTAGAGTCAATCAATTCTAGACAAAGTTGAAAAGTAGATGAATTCTATCTTTTATCCTAAGAAATACCTCTCTCATTTCTACTTTCCATGCACCCTATTCTCCAATAAAAACTTGTTTTTGAAAAAAGTTTGAAATCAATAATTTATAGCTGGATATAAATTTAAATTGTTTTCTCTTCTTAGAAGATTGTCCCAAATCTTAACTTCTTTTTAATAGATGTTTTACTTTATTAAAGGAAAGGTAGGCATTTTTGAGTAAGCAAGGAAGACTTTGAAAAGTTTGAAAGTGATCCTTTCAGGAATTCCTGAAATACCATAAGTTAGCCTGGGAATAATTTACCTATATGTCATACAACCCTTAAAACAACAACAAAAAAAACTAAACTAGTTACTAAAACCTGCTTGTTGAAAAGGATTTATGATTTAACAAAAATGACAAATATTACTTTATACTTTTTTCTTTTATTGGTCACTAGACTATGCCCTAAAGTAATTTGGAAGTTTCAAGTTTTTATATAAAATCAAATCATAAAACTTGATTATATATAGCAGTTGAATTTAGGTACCATTACTATGTTTGGATTACAATGGTAGGGTTGGCTCTTAGCTACACATTTTCAAAGACTGCTTATACTTGGCTATATGAATGCCTGGCCACTCTCAATTAGAGTCAGATCTATATTGATCAAGAATAATGAAAGGGCATACTGATGATGGTATTTCTTGGACAGCTTCAGTGAACAGGAAACATTGATCTCTATTAGTTAGGGTAAGACTAGGATGCTATAACCAAGAGAACAATGATTTAGCAAATTAAAGAAAATAGAAGTTGATTTCTCCTTTACATAATAGTTCAAACCAAGAGGTTCAACCCTTCTCCATGAGGTTATTCAGAGATCCAGATTTTTTCCATTGATTGCCCTATCATCCTCTGCATGGTGGTGACAGGATCTCTGTGAATTGCAGCTGCCAATAAGGGGAAAGACAACATGGTGGATGTATACTCATAGTCCTAAAACTGAGATCTATAAGGGGCACATATCACATTTTATTCCATGGAGAAAAACAATCCTACGTTTCCATTATGATCAGGAGGCTGGAAAATTCCATTTAGTTTTGAGTCTAGGAATAAGAGAAAATACATTTTGGTAGACAACTAATAGTCTTCGCCTTATGGTCTGTGCTTTTTCTTTTGATCATGTTGAGGTTTCCTGATGACGTGTAGTTTTGCCTCCTGAAAATAGTGAGGATTAATACAGTTTCTGTAGGGACTGTTAAACTGGAGAAAAAATACCACCTTAATTTTCCTGCAGACTGTGCATTATTACATCCTGCCTGTAATGGTGAGAAATTATAAAATATCTTTGAATAAGATCCTTATTCAAAATATCAAAACTTTTTCAAAGACTCAAAATTTATTGGTTCTCAAAGGGAAAGGAGACAATATTAAAGCTCCCTTGTGATTTGCCTATGTCTTGTAAATCTGCTTCTAGTCCCTTTTATTTAGAGGGAAAAAAGCCAGCTCTACACCTAACTCCCCAATGAAAAATAAGTTCTTAGTAGATCAAAACATGTTTTAACTGCCGTTCTTCCTGAAACAGGACACAATTTAAGCACTGCTTAGTAGATACCTTCTACTGTGTCCTCTTTTAAAATAATCTAGTATACAGGTAACTTCTAAGGGGAGGCTCATCGGGGAAATAAAACATAAGGCTTTCTTTATTGTTAATAACCCATTCTTCAGCTGAGACTCCATATTAGATACTCTATGGTTAAAATGAAGAGAGAATAGTGTCCACTCATGTAGGATGATTATTCTCTAATTTTCTGTTATGATCAAATTTATGTCTTGATATAATAGGAAGTTTTGTGTTAACAAGACTCCAATAGACCCAAGAAACTCCTTATCATCTCCACTTACTAGCAGATGCCTATATTCTTGTAAGGAATTCTTGTTTTTCCTTGGGTAATCATTAAATAGTGAGTCTTTTTTTCCTTCAAGATTTTTTTTTCCCTAGGTTTTTTTTCATATCATTCTTTATGTCCATCCGAGCAATCCATCAGAATGAACTTCACTACTTCCTTTGCTTTACTTCCCATCATTCGTTAATGAATCCCAAATATTCATCTTTAGCCCACCTTATTTTTGAAGTCCAGATGTGACTATTCAACTGCTTACTGAAAATCTCCACCTAAATGTCCCACATGGCAAAAATCAAACTTATGAACTCCTCATTCCTTCCCCTCAAACATCCCTTGTTCATGATCCACCAAGGTGCTTAAGTCAAAACCTGGATTTTAAGTTTAAAAATCTGGCCTAAGACCACAAATCACATTGGTTATAAGTTCATTAAAATAGGATCCTGTCTATAGGTGATAATTGTAAAGTTTGAGGCTTTCTTCACCTAGCTTATATACTATCATACTGGAGCATTTATGTTGTATGAAGCAACAATGCATATAAATAGTGAAGAACATTTTATAAAGTATCTGATATCTGGGATATGCTAAGAAAACTATAATAGTTTGGCAAATCTTGGGATTTAGACTTTTTATATCTTTTGTTTGTTTTCCTGCCCTAGCATATTGAAGCTTGTAACTACATACATTCATCAAAATTTTAATCTGAAGGATGTCAAGGAGCCATATAGACTTTACTCATCTAATGCTTTGGTGCCTTTAGCAGTAGTAAAGCCCATTACTTTTTCTAGTTGGCACATAATGCCTTTCTTCTCTCTATAGCCTTGTCAAGAACAGACATTATTCTACAGTAACCATGTGTTCAGTCCCACTTGAATACTCAAAATCTTAATATTTTAAAATCAGATTTAATCATGCTTGTATTTATTTACTGTCTCCTAATGTCACTTTTCTTTATATTGTTTTTATTTGTATTTCAGTACTTTTGGTAATTTACGGTGCTCTGATCTTTAATCCCTGGAAATAATTTTGGCAAATATATCTGTGGCTTAAATTTGGGAATCATTCTATCTGTTGAAGATTTACTGTATATGCTAACATACTTAAACTCTGAAAAGTAAAGGCTTGCAGAAAAATTATACTTGTTTAGCTATTTAATCCAGTAGTTGCCATGGAACTAAGAAAATGCATGTCATCTGTCATGCTATTTACTCTTTAGTTTGAAAGACTCAGAACTTTTAAATTGGTACTCACTTTAGTTTCATGAATGACTTTTGCATGGACTAAGCAAAAGGGGAAATCTTTCACATATGTACTTTCCACTGGATAGACTACATAAGAGTCTTTTTTTCTCTTTCCTAAACAGCTTCCATAGCTGTTTGTTATTGCTTTAGATGATTTCCAGAATTTCTTGACCATCAGTCTTAGGTGGACTTGTTTTCTTCCAGTGAGATTCTACCCTTTCGTTAGTCCCATTCTTACATTGCCAAATCTATCGTCCTATTTCTTTTGACTCTTTACCTTCTTCCTTTCCTTTCTTACTTTGCAGTCTTTGTCTTACCAATTCTCTTTCAGCTTTATAGAATATTATTATTTTTGTGCTCCCACATCAACTTCATTAAAACATTTTTTCTTTAGGGGATAGCCATATACCTTAGAATGTTTCATTTAACAAATTATTTTGAATAGTTTTCCTTTAGTCTGAAATCTTCTCTGTACCTCAGATGGGTTCCAAATATCCTTGACTTTTCAGAAACATATCAATTGCATAAAATAGAGCAGATTTGTAACATGTAATATCACTAAAGGAAAAATAGTGTTTTGGCGGAAAAAATTTTAATTAGTTGTTTTAGTAAAAAAAAAAAATGCTACAACTCTGTCTTCTATTCAGCATTGAAAATGCACTTCAGTCTTTAGGTCAGTTTATATCAGACAATTAACTGGCAGAAAAGTCAGCACTCTTCACTACACGGATACAACAATATCAGGGAAGTGTTAGAATAACTTAAACTTCCCTAATGAGCTTCAAGTATTTAATGAGAAGATTTTCTATTCTTGTGTGATTAATATTGCTCTGTGACAGAAAGAGGACTTTTTTTTTCTAAAGGAAATATAGAGCAAAAGAGTTTAAGATAAATGATTAAGAGGAAGTTAAGAAGTGTTTAATCCTGTATAGCCCAAAGGGGATTAATTATTGATGACCAGTAACTACCACCAGCATGGAGTTTCTCTAAATAATCATTATAGCCTATAATAAAAACTATTTTGAAACTACTAGCATTTTAACCATTTATTTTCTGAATTTAATCAACCAAGCAATCTGTTTGGACTGGGTATATAATTGTGTGAAATTGTGAACCTATATCATGTATTTAGAGACATTATTATCATTTATAGTTAGTCTAAAATTTTTTCTCTATAAAAAAAGTCATTGTAAATTACTAAGTCAAAATGGACAGGCTGTATGTACATTTGCACATGTGTGTATGCACATTTGTGTGTGTGTAGTAGGTATGCAGTTCTGTGTGTGTGTAGATCCATTTAGAAAGTCAATTGGTTAGAAAAAAGAATAAGAAAAAGAGATACTAGAAAAGAATCATTGACACTAAGTAAAATATTAGTATATGTGGGCATACAAAATCAGTGGCTTTTTGCACAAACACTGATTTTTTTTGAGTGATTGTTTTTACCATCACTTATCCACTAAAGCAAGATATCAAGGAGAAGTAGTGAGAATTTAGTGATAAGTTGATTAGAAGTAGTTAGGCAAAGAAGTGACTAGAAGTAAAATTTAGAAGTTATGAGAAGTAGTGAAGATGTCAAGAAGTTTCTGAGAGAAGTAAAATACAGGTAGATTGTCATTCTGTTTAAGTAGAGGTTAGCCATGCATATTGAGCAAAAACTGGATAGAAGTTTGATGAAATTTAGGAGACTAGGATTGCTTTTACATTTTTAATTGCGGAAATCATATAGAGAAAAAGGAGTAAGAGCAAATGTCAGAGGATAGAGGAGAAAATCATTTCATTACCGGCATTGTCGACCATCTTTATGTGTGTTTAGGAGGTTTGAATTTCACCAGGACACATCACATTTATTTATTTAAAAAGGAAGTTAAATTGATGATGTTATGATCCATCTATGCTTCTTGAAGTTTGTTGAGAAAGGCAGACTCTTGCACACAGTCTTTCAACCCCAGCTCAGCCACATAAAAATGGGCCTTGGGCCTAGAATACTTCTCTTATCAAGAGATAGGAAGCCCACATAGCCTTACACTGGAATATCTTTCTCTGTTTCAGGCTCAATGTGTTCTGCTTAAGGGCATGGATCAATGGCCCTCAGACACGCTCCCTTCACGCCTAGCTTTCCATATTTCAGACCTCACAAGGGAGGGATTGGGCCCCTTTTATATGGCAGCAAGAAGTGGGTTACATGCAGCCACATTGCCTGTGATAGCTGAAGAATGGATCTGCTGGCCATGGGGACCCACACATGGCAAGGGACTGAATTTTGTGTGTACTGTCTCTCCAATCTTGCTTTAGGTAAATGCTGTACCACTTGAGTCTGGTGTGCATATTCTCAGCAAACTTGGATACTGCACTAGTCTTTTCTCTGGGTGTCACTTATCTGCCAGTTAAGCTTGACTGCACTCATGTTATATTTTATCCTGTGGTACAGCCTGACTATCCAGTGAATGGTGAAACAAAGCTTCTCCTTCCTAAGCCTCAGTGAGGATTGTGCCATGGTTTGGAGGTAGGAAGAGAATGACAAGCCATTAGTCATTTATCAATACTGATTATTTTTGAAAATGACTACTTCAGGTCTATCAGCTTATTGCTGCTTCTGTAACATTCTTAGACCACAGAACAGTGGTCAAGCCAGAAATCAGCTCAGATTGGCTGATTTGTTCCTTTAGTCCAAGCTTCTTAGATGGACCATGCAGTCATGCTTCTCTTAGGTCTCACTGTCTTCCTTTCAGGAATTCTTCCAGGGATAAAGGGAGAGTTTCCACCCTGCTCTGGACTCCCAGATTTTTCTTATTTCATATGTAGATAAACCTTCACTTTACATCCTCTCTTAAACTCTACTTTCCCTCTATTTTTTTCACATTTGACATTGATTACCATTAAAATTACAATCCGAATTTTTATCAACAAAGATATTATTTACTTTTCCTTGAACCAGAGGGCATAATCTTTAAAGTAGTCCATGAAGAAGGAATGTTATACCATCTTTCCAAGTATGGCAAAGATAGGGGAGAAGAACAACAGTTAAGTGCCCATATCGAGACTATTTGAACATTCATATTTTGCCAATTTGTATTGAAATGTGCATATTATTTTCAATAATTAGAATGATACAAATGGATCTTAAGAAATAGCAAAAGAAAAACTCCACTTTTTTTTCAAATTAAAGTCAAGAAGGTATGAAATTCTCCACATTTTAAGTGCTCCTTTATTACCGGTCTTTCTGTGATTGAATTTATAACAACAAAGAGAGTTGGAAATTAAGGAAATTAATCAGAAAGTTCAGTTTAAAAATAGCAATGAAAAAATAAGTGAAATTTCCTGCAGTATTCTAGTGTTTGGTATCTACACAGCTAAGATTCATTAGGTAGATGCTTAATTCTTTTCTTTATTCTTATGAAAAGATTATCCTCTGTCACTGTGTATAAAATAAAATGAAGATAGATTATACAAATATTCTGATTGATTAAAAGATTAAAATTGTGAGTCTTCCAAGAAATATGTCAGGATTCAAAAATATCTTATTGCAGTTTGTTTTTTTTCTACTGTAAATAAAGGATCAACCAACATCTAATAACTCACAACTGCATCTTTTCTTGTTAGAACATGTCGTCCAGCACTTTTTGATGAGATGTTCTCAGATAATACCTGGGGCAGATTGACCAAAGGAGAACCATTTTTTTAATCAGGATAACATAATGATTTTATCACAAACTTTAGATAGGGCTATGGATATCATCATTTTTGTGTGTGTGTCTGTTAATAGCACTGTATCTTTAGTGAAATTGAAGACAGGACCTTCTGTAGGTCTCAATGCAACTTTATAAAAGGCCATAACAATGCCTTTAGAATCAAATCCACTTGCTATTCTACAGAGAAGAAAGTTTCCTAGTAAGTTGGCTGTTAGTTGAGAACAGGTACCCTGCAGACGCTAAGCTATGGGATGAGATGAACAGAAATTTGAATTTTCTACTTGGCTAAAGCTAGTGACTTTGATTTCTCTCTGCTCTTGAGTCATTTTGTGAGCATTGGTTTCTTTACCTATAGAAAGAGAGGGTTGTCCAACATGTTCTGAGGTTCTTCCAGTTCTAAAGGTTTTTGGATAATTTACCTGGAGCCCAGGAGATGCCCTGAATCTGGCTGGTATGCAATGTATATGTAATGATTGTGAAAACTATGTGACTTCCAAATGAAGAGTAGCACATGTCATTTGGAAACATTGTGGGATCTCAACACTTGGGATTTTGGAAGCAGAATCAATATGATTAAATCACAAACAAGATAAATTCCTCGTTTACTTAGGTAAAATAGGAATAGTTGTATAAAAACCATTTGAACTAAATGAAAGCAAAATAGGCCATATACTAATTGAAAATATCTAGAAAACATTATTATTTTTATCTTTGATAAAGTGTCAAATAAGTAGTTTAAATGTAATGAATGTATTTTTTTTTTTTTACAAAAGCTTTTTAGCTAGTTGAGCTATTTATATTTTGTGACTATAACCAGTATATCTATTATTTTAAAAATATATAGTGGGAGAAATTAATATTTAGACAGGTAAGAAAACACTGCAGTTTTAAAGTTTGCTCTCAACAAATTTATCTAATAGAATTATATACATTATATATTTGTATGACCATTAAAAGTTGAAATAGAATAATATAGAAGGTATGCTTTTAATTGACATTTCTTACACTTATAGAGTGAATTGACAATTTTCATGTATTTAGAGTGGCTAATAATAATTTACATTTTTTGATATATGCACTATTTTAAATACTTACCTATATTTACTCTTTAAATCTTGTAACAACACTATGATCTATTTACTTTTTTTATTATCACCCATATCTTGCAGGTGAGGCTATTGAGGACCAGAGAAGTTCATTAATTTGCCTAAAGGCACACAGTCATTAGTGGTAGAACCAAGATTTAAACCCAGCATTCTGGTTTTCTGCTCTTAACCAAATGTAATAGTGGCATCTTATCATGATTACTTAAAAAGCACTACTAAATTATGTTAATGTATTAATATGTCCTAATTTATTTATATATTTACTAAAGAGAAAATTGGCCTGTTCATGTGTTCAAAAAATGCATCCTTTTCTCCTTCACCAACATCTGCAATTTTCTATTTCTTTTTGTAAAACTGAAAAGCTGTAAAATCAACTTTTTCTTTTGTTTCAATCTGAGACTGCACTTCATTTCTATGATTTGCTAGCATGTGT
>NW_006431925.1:3145576-3191016 GCF_000325575.1 Pteropus alecto | reverse complement strand
GGGAATCAATTCCTGATGAATTGTTATGAGTTGAGAAGTACTGTGTTCTCTATGAAGTTATAAGTAGCCCATATATGTCTCTTTTTATTCTTTCAGGAAGTCTTATTTAGTTATTAGCATTATCTCAGCCCAGAATGTGTTAAATTTAGAAATCACTGCATCATCTGTTTTACTCAAGCAGCTGACATTCAATCACATGTTAATATTACTTCACTTCTTATTCAGAGGTCTCAAACATCTATCTATTTCACCATCTTTCAAAATCTTAAATGAGACTGACAATTATAATTATGTGTCTTGTGATACAAAGCATAATAAATTGTAAACAAGTCACGAATAGTAATGACATAAAAGAAAGAAAGCTGAGAAAAAACCCGAAGAGTGTACGATAGTTTCTCCTTTCAGTCAGGGAAATAAATGCTTGTTTTCAATAGAATTTAACTGTTCTAAGACCCTTTAAGACAATTTCTAGTGCAAAGTGAGAACATTTGAAGTTCCAACGGAATAATACAGTACTCACTTCTAGCCTGTAAAAATAAACGTCCACACTTTTCTTGTGGAAAAGAAAAGCTAATGCAAAAAACAGGCAAACCAAAAAGCCCCCCAAAATCTTAAGAAAGCTTATCTGTAGATACATCTTAGTAGGAAAACAGTTTCCTGGTGCTGGACAAATAGGCATCTGTCCTTGATTTAATAGCTGTATTTCTATACTCCATTGAACCTCAGGGGGTCATATTGATACAATATTAGATGAGAAACAGATTAGTCTGAGTTCTTATTGAAATAATTCTTTAAAAATTATAATGTTTTGAATTGATCAATTCGCAACTTGAGTTGTATTAATTTAGTCCTATCCAAACTCACTCAGAATATATATGAAATTGTTTCATGAAAATTTGATAATTTTTTGGTTAAAATTTTGCTTTGCATAGTTGTAAATAGATTGTCTATTTACTCTAAAAATAATATTGCTCAGTGTTTTTGTAAGTAGTGAAGAGCATTGTATTATATAGGAATACATGTCAATTAGGATGCTTCATGAAACAAGTGGTGGAAAAATGGACTTAAGCCAGTTTAAAAATAAAAATTTATTACCTTCAAAGGATGCCATCAAGGTGGATTAATTCACCAACACAATCTTGTCATCAAGAATCCCTGGTCTTTCAGCTTTTCTACTCTGTTGCCTTCAACATCAGCTTCACATACAGACTGGTTTCCATGATTGTGAGATGGCTGCTGTAGTTTTTTTGTTCTTGTCGTGTGTGTGTGTGTGTGTGTGTGTGTGTGTGTGTGGAGAGAGAGAGAGAGAGAGAGAGAGAGAGAGAGAGAGAGAGAGAGAGAGATTTTCTATGTGCATACTTGAATACTTGAATTAAATTGGGATTATTTATGAAAGGAAAGTAGAAACAAAGAAAATATGCTAGGTGATGATCAGTGTCCAAATACAGAGAAGCCATGTAAAAAAGTAGAACCATATCATTACATTTTAAAGATAATTTTTGTGGATGGCATGTTCTAGTCAAGTCTGACTCCATTGAACTAGTATTATGTTGTACAATATTCATATCCATATTGAAAAACAAAATATTCTCTATTTATTACTTCCTTTTTGGAATTCAGTTATGACCGCTTAACACAGAGGCTCTAAATTCTTAATTATCCAGCTACAAATCAAAAATTTTAAATGTAAAATAATTATATAAAATTGTATTATTCGCTTCTTATGGCAGAGATAGCTACTTATTCTCAAAAGTTTCAGTTGGGCCATGGTTGCTCAGAATGAAAACCGCTTGGCAGCTCCCTTACAGCTAGGTGTAGCTATATGAGCAAGGTCTTCCCCTGGGATGTGAGTGGAAGTGATACATGCAACTTCCAGTTTTTGGTTTTACAGGGAAAATGTAACACTTTATGGATGATAGAAAGAATAAGAAAAAGCCTGGACACCTGGTAACATTAAACAAAATGTCTGATCTATCAGCCTAGATGCTTACGTCTACCTTATATAAGCCATTTTTAATTTAGCCTGAACCTACATCCTAATATAGCAGATAGCCAATATCAATAAACCATCTAGCAATTAGGTGTGATTCCTTGACACTAGAAACTGGATTACAATCCTTCTGGGTACAATACAAAATACATTGCTTGTTTTAAAATATTTATAGGAGGGACAAGCATGATATAGAACTTCCAATATTTTTATTTTGAAATTGTAGGGTTTTTTTTTTATTATTATTAATACAACATTTAACTGTTTTGAATGCACTTACTAATTTTAAGCTATTAACATTCAATCACTACTTAAAATAATCAAACCATTTGTATTTGTATGTATATACAGCATACATCTTCACTGTTTACTGTCTCAAGACATTTTTAACAAGCTATTGTGCTGGCAGAATTAATTAGATCTGAAAACTGGTGTAATAAAAACAATAAAAGCTATAAGAATGCATTAAGATAGAATACCAAAATAATAGAATCTAAGGTTTCTAAAGTTGTATTTGACTAGTCAAATGTTCCTTAATATCTGGCATTGTTCATTATAATATTAAAGGAATGTAATGAAATGAAAATTGAGGCAATAGAGAATTCAGTATGCACAATTATTTTAAATTTAAAATTGTCCCCATAATGAGCTAAAAACATAAAAGACAAATGATAGAGAAATTAGAAGCAATTATCAAAGAAATTCTTAGCAGAAATTTCTGATTTAAATTAAAGCCTATGATTAAAAATCTCCTGCCTCTTTGTCCTTCTCCGCTCTACCCACAATCCCCTACGGCTGCAGCACCTTGTAACTTCATTTCTTTTCCTCAAAGACAGTCATGCTATGTTTGATGCATCACAAGAATGAACATAACTTCAGGCCTTTCTGGTTCCTATTTCTATTTGTGCTAATGCTTAACACATTAACAAAGATGGAAATGGTTTTGAATAGAGGCTGTGAAAAGTAAAATTATTTTTCACTTACATGACTACGTTAACTTGGTAAAAGAGGACCTTTTCAATTCTTTTTAAATTGAAGTTTGAAATATAGCACACTATATTTTGGGGGCTGGGACTGATACACAGCTATTTAGATGCCCTAAGCATTAAAAATATTATAATGCATCATCTCCAGATGTGATTTATTTATTATTCATTCAATCAAAAACTGTTTTTGAGCATCTGATCAGGTATTGTTCTAGGTGCCAGAAACACAAAAGTAAACAAAATGAATTGTTTTTATTATGTTTACATTCTGATAAATAAAATCACTACTACGCCATAAAACAAGTATGGGGCAATTCAACAGAGTTCTATTTTTTTGATAAATCCTATTTCACTTCTTTGGGAAATATCAAATTCCTTTAAAAATTGTGTTCTTTTGTTACTAAAATGTCTTTTTTTGTGCATGTACTTAAACTCCATATTGGCTATTACACAGTGATAACATTTATTTGCTGGGTATATCTTTCGTCGTTTTTCAGAAGTCATTGGTAATTAGATATATTAAAAATCTTAATTGAAAATATTCATATAATATATTTGTTTTCCTCTTTTGAAGAAGTTATAACTTTATAAGGTCTAAAATAACTGGCTCATTAAAAACTAGAGAAACTTGAAGTATTTTTAAAAGTTGAAATCATAAATTGTGTTTTGTTGGAGGCTGCTGCTAATTAATTTTGTTTGGGATTCTGCATCCTTATATTTATATAACATACTATTACTTTAGGGGAACATATCTTAGGTAATTTTTCAAAGTGACACCTGATACATACAAAAGAATCTATATAATATATAGTCACATTATCAATCATAAAAAGAGAAATATCGAGAGTGTAACGTTCCTACTTAAAAACTAAACTATTGTTAATACTATTTTTGGATAGTTTAAAGGAAAAATCTTTTTCTGGAGATTTTCTTCAGTTCATGTCCCCCTTTTTATATTTTAACTGCTTTCTATACAATATTTTGAGTGTTTCCTTAAGAAATATTTAGTTATTTTCTCCTTTTTAAACATTAAAGATAAGTTTTATTTTGAAATAATTCCCAATGTATGAAAATATAGCAAGGTCAGTATAAATAAGTTTTTATCTGATTCATATGAAAGTGAGTTTTCACATAATGCTTCATCATCTCCCAGTGCTCTAATGCATAATCTCTACATTGATGTTCTTCTACCTAACCACAGCATAATAAAAAAATCAGAATATTAACATTGAAACATCACTACCATCTAATTTGTAGGTCCAATTAATTTTTTGTCAATGCCAATAAGAAAAAGTCAATCCAAGTTATGTTTTAACTGTCACTTTTTAAATTTACGTAGACTTTAGTCTTTAGAGCAGTTTTAGATTCACAGCAAAATTGAACAAAAAGAGTTTTTATACACTCTCACATACTCATAGCCTCCCCCATTATCAACATCTCATGGCAAAACAGTACATTTGTTATAATTGATGAACCTATATTGACACATCATTACCAATCAGAGTTCGTAGTTTACCTTAAAGTTCACTCTGGATGTTGTACATTTTGTGGATTTTGACAAATGTATAATGGCATCTGCCACCATAGTATCATACAGAATAGTTTCACTGCCCTAAAAATCCTCTGTGCTCTGCCTTCCTGTCCCTTTAACCTCTGGTAATCACTGATTCTTTTACTGTTTCCATAGTTTAGCCTTTTCCAGAATGTCACTTAGTTAGAATCACACAGTACATAGCCTTTTCACGTTGGTTTCTTTCACTTTGTAATATGCATTTAAGGTTCCTTCATGTTTTTTCATGACTTGATAGCTCATTTCTTTTCAGTACTGAATAATATGCCACAGTTTATTTATCCAGTTACCTACTGAAAGACATCTTGGTGGCTCCCAAGTTTTGGCAATTACAAATGAAGCTTCTACAAACATCTACGTGCAGGTTTTTGAGTGGACAAATTTCCACTTACCTGTTTAAAACAGCCTTACTCCCGATTCCAGCTTCTGGCAACTACTGACCAATTTTCTGCCCCTATAGTTTTGTCTTTTCCAGAATGTCTTATCAAGATGTGTAGCCTTTTGATTCTGGCTTCTTTCACTTCACATATTGCATTTGAGATTTATCCATATTGCTGCAAGTGTCACTAATTTGTTCCCCTTTGTTGTTGAGTAGTATTCCATTCTATGGACGTACAGTAGTTTCTTTTTCTGTTTCCCGTTTGGGAAATATTTGGTTGTTTAGGGGAAATTTTGAATAGAACTGTTATAAACATTCGTGTACAGGTTTTATGTGAGCACTGGTTTTCACATCTCTAGGGTAGAGATCCTGGTGTGGGATTGCTGGATCATACGGCAAGTATGTTTAATTTGATAAGACATTGACAAGCAATTTTTCAGAGTGGCTGTATAGTTTTACATTTCCATCGGCAATGTATGATAGTTCCAGTTGTTCCACATCCTTGCCAGCACTTAGTATCATTAGTATTTTTTTATTTTTCTTATCCTAATAGGTGTGTGGTTATGGTTTTAATGTGCAGTTTTCTAATGACTAATAATGTTGAACATTTTCCTATGGTTGTTCGCCATCTGTGTTTGTTCAAATCTTTTGCTCATTTTTAAAATATTGAGCTGTTCATTTTTTATTACTAGGTTTTGAGAATTCCTTATATATCCTAGATATAAATTTTTTTTAATCAAGTAGATGATTTGCAGATATTTACTCTCATTTAGAGGCTTATACTTCAGAGAACAAAAGTCTTAACTTTTCAAAGAACAAAAGTTCCTCATTTCTTAATTTTGATAAGTTCAATGTATCACTTTTTTTCTTATAAGGATAGTGCTTTGGGTTTCATATGTAAGAAGTATTTGCCTAACCCAAGGTCAAAGATTTTATCTTATGTTTCCTTATAGAAATTTTATAGTTTAAAATTTTACATTTATAGGTATGAAGCAGTGATTTTTGTATGTTGTGTGAAGAAAGGATTGAAGTATATCCTTTGTCATATGGCTATCCAGTTTTTTTCTATACCATTTGTTGAAAAGACTATCCTTTCTTCCTTGGATTGCCTTTGTAATTTAGTAAAACATCACTTTTCTACACATGCAAAGGTCTATTTCCGACTCTCTGTTCTATTCCATTGATTTAAATAAATGTTCATTCTCCAATAACACACTGACTTGATGACTGCAGCTTTATAGTAAGTCTTGAAACTGGGTAGTGTATGTCCTCTAACATTTTTTTTTGCCACCTTGCTTTAGATGATTAAATGTTGTTACCTTTCCTCTGCTCTTCCAGAATTCTGTTGTTTTGTTGTTGTTGTTGTTGTTGTTGTTGTTGTTGTTGTTTTGACTCTACAGAGCCCAGTTTCACAGCAGACTCCCCTGCTATCACAGCTGTGTATTAGGATCTGCTCCAGCTGTGTTTGCCTGGACATTATATCTGAGTCACGGGAGAGTGTCAACATATTAATAAACTTTGTCTTATGTTCTCTCCCACACTTTGTTCGGTACCCTTCAGATGCATTTCCATCTATGTTACCCAAGTTTCTGCTAGTATTTATTAGCTAGGCCCTGTAGATTTTTGGAAATATTCCCTTTATGCCAATAGCAGGAACCATACTTCACCTTTGGGTCATGCTGAGATATGTCCCTAGGTATTGGTCAGAAGCAAAGTGGGAAAGGTGGGGCATATTTTAAGAGAAGATTGCTTAATCTTCCCAGGCATCCTCTGCCGAGGGGAGGCTACTTTCCCTTAGCCAAGATGAAGGAGCATTTCTTGATTATACAGTTCAGGGCAAGGTGCTAGACATTCTCAAGAACATCTGTCTAAATATTCCCACCTTAGTTCTCAGAGTCCCACTCCTCCTATATTATCCCTTTCCTCTTCTTCCTTGCTAGGGCCTTGACTTGAGCATAGGACACTTGCCTATGAATTCTTTGTAACTACAATCAATTCTTAGGTTGGATTTTCAGCACAGCCAGCTTGCTGGCTGTAAGAGATAAGGATCTCTTTAAATACTGGCTTGCAGGCCTTTTGACTTGCACACTGTGTCCTGAGTTGATGAAGAGCTAATTTGAGCTTGTCATTTTCTTCTTTCTATATTTCAACCACAGTAAACAGTGAGTCGATTTCATAATTCTTATAAATACCATTGCTCTTCTCCTGTATCTTATTCAAATTTAACATAGGTGTACATTTTAGGAATGTTAATTCCATAACTCACTATGGGTTACCACCATCCTGCTTACTGTTGGCAATGGATTCCTTGTAACCATCTGGCAAGTGCAGTGGAATTGGAATCCAATTTCCAGAATTCCATTCACAGAGTCCAACTGTCTGATATTAAGTGCTTTATATAGGGTTTCCTAGAATTTGACCAAGAAATAAGAAGTAGAAATCTGTGGGTAAATAGGTTATTTGCAAATTGATCCCAGGAAGCACTGATAGCAATGAGATGAAGTAAGACAAGGAAGGAACAGAAGCTAGTAAAGGTATGCTAACAAGCGGGTTTCTGCTATGGGTAACTCAAGAATCGATCCTGCTGAGAACTCTGGGACACAGTACATAACATCCCACTAGAGGAGGGCGGGAGCTAGGTGATTTGTATTCCAAATGCCATCCACCGTTTTCTGTTTCAGGAGTATTACTTTCTTGGCCCTTTCAGGCTGTATTATAGATGGACTTTGGGAAGTCACTAGCATGTATTGGGATAGCAAATCGTGATGAAATATAGGAGGAGTATGAACAGTATCTACCATAATTCTGTTGTATTATTGGTTGTTTTTTGTATTTATGAAATATATTGAAGTTATTTATTTATATTTCTCTCATAAATTACTACTTTAATTTCCTGCTTGACTCTTTTGGAATTTTTGGTAGGAACTAAAAAAGGCAGAAATAATGATTACTGTGAAAATTTCTCCCCTATTTTATAAAGAATATTTCTTATTTTGCTTTTAGTTTGACATCATCTAGGTCCTCAAGAAAACCGTTGAATGATATTGATAATAGTGGCTTCCTGATATTGATTCTGACTTTAGACAGAAAAACCTCATGTGTTTTATTAAGACCGATGTTTATTCTTTACTTATATATACTTGTAAAATATTCAGGCAATTTCATTCTATCCCTGATTTATTGAAGACATTTTAAATATTAAGACTACCTGTTCACATAAAATGTATTTTCAGCATATATGTCAATAACTGACTGTGTAGCTTTTCTACTGTAGTCTCTTCATGTAATGCATTTCCTTTCTTTAATGAACTCATGCAATTCACTTGTAAAACCACCTGTACCTAGTTCACTTTAAGGGGCTGTATATTTTATAAATTCTTTAATTACTTTTACATAATTTTTTTTCTCTTTTGATATGTTAGTCCCTTGAATTTTTCCTTAAAAGCATCTGTTTTTGAATATTTGCATCCAGATTTATTATTATCATGATTTTAAAAATATCTCCATTTCTGTAGTTATCCATTCACCTTCTGCCTCTTATTTCTTCATCAGATTTGACAGATGTCTGTCTCTTTTATTGATCTCTGAAAAATAAATAAGACCCTGGTTTTAATTTTACAGTTCTATTGCTTTATTACATTTTAAAATTTAATATATATTTTAAAATTTCATCAAGTTTTTCTTCTTGGCTTGTTTAATTTTTCAAGCCTTTTGTGTTAAATACTAAGCGAATTTGTAATATTTGCTTTCATTAATTAAAAACTTGAAGTCTGTCCTCTTAATTTTATACATATTTAGCTGCATGACTCCTATGAACACATTACTATGCTATATCATTATATAAAAAATAATAATTCTGAGTTTCTGACATACTTAGGACTGTCAACAATTCTGTATGTAGGAAAGTTACTTTGGAATTCAATTTTAGACTCAGACTTTAGAAGAACCAGCTCACCGAGTAAAAAGCCCAACAAGCATTTAAAGAGAAAAAAAAAATTACCAAAATTACCAAGTTTTATTAGGTCATTCATGGTGGAATATAAAACAAATTTATGATATGATTATCATTTCTACATAGATAATTAATATCTTTAGACATCAGCATTACAAAAGTCAGGAATGTGGTTATTCTTGTGGGGAGTCAGTTACTTACAGGAAGTGCTGAAGATCCCATTTATTTTGAAGAACTAGTTAGTTTACTTATTTTTGGTTTATGTCAAAGTGCAAAGTGTTTCTTCCCTGTTAGTTGCAGGATGCATTATACATACTTATTCATAGAGGCAGCAAGGTAAAGTGTCAGTATTACTGCCACAGAGAACAGAAACAATGCCTTAATTATCTCCAAGTGTTTTAAAGTCCTGAGAATAGTGCCTTGCATATTGTAGGCTCTTAATGACTATATGTTGTATTTGAGGCATAGTCTGAGAAAAAAGTTATAGTGAAATTTTGCCACATTTGAACCTCTACACTTGTACAAGTCTTAGAATAGGAACATGAATTTCTGATGATAAAGTTTTAAAAATTTAATGAATGTATTTAGGGTATATAAAATGTTACTGAATATACATTTATTATAGCTAAAGAAGTACAAAGATGCTTGTCTTACTTTAAAGGTAATTATGTGAAAAAAGTTGCATTCAAAGGTGTAAGAATCTCTTTTCCACAATTGCAGTATATAATTAACAAACTTCTCTACATTTATTCAGAAAAGAGTAATAAACCACTTGTAAATAATGGCAGCCTTGCATTCTGTATTCTTAAATGTCAATAATCTGAACATAAATTTTCTCCTGTTCTTAGTTATACAAGTATGTTTTTGAGATAATGCAGAGACAGGTATCATTACCATCGCTGCAGTTCCATTTTCTATAGATGTAAATGTATTAATGTAAAACATGGAGGATAAATGAAGAGTTCCACTATTATTGAAAACTGTAGTGCATGGAAATTAAATCAATATGCTTCTTTCAAAAACACAACATGGTGACAGCAAAGAAGTGAAATCTGACTGCATTCCAGGAAAGAGACAAAAGTAGTAGGTATCTATTAAAATAACAATAACAGGTAGAAAAAATAAGAACATATTATTTCCATATTTTGATTGCCTGATGTTCTGCCCTTTGATTTCTTGAGATTAATAACTCCAGTAAGGAGGAGGCTTTTGTAAAAATGTATGAATAAGGACAGATTTTAAGAATATATAGAAAGTAATTTTTCTCCATCATTTGAAATGGAATATGTTTTCCCTTGTAAATTTCTGAGCTACTAGAGTGATATGATCACATGTCACCTAGGTTAATTTAGTGCTCAATAACTAAAGCCAATGATAACTTCCTTTTGAGGACAATTCAGGTATTTAATGATGCCACAGATCAACCATATCTAGGCATTAAATAGGAAGAAGAAAATTCAGCCCTCAATTCAAAGGCTGTAGTAGATGATGGAAGAATGAGAAAAAAAAATCAGAGAACAATATTAATAAGACAAAGGATAATAGTAAAAACTTATAGCAAAGTACAATTCATCTAAATACAACTTCAAACTGAATTGGATTCTTAACAGGTGTGTGTTAATATGAAGTGAGATCTAGGATCCTTCTAATAAAAAATTCGGTTAGATGTTATGCACAATTAATATACCTTTTAAGTATACTGGGATATTTAGTGGGATATTTAGTAAGGTTATATATACTTCTTATGTACACTAAGGTATAAGACATTTCCCAAATTACATTTGGTTATAGTCTAAAAATCTGATGTTAAATTGGTTATTTGAAATTTACATGATACTTTTTCAATGAACAATGTTATAATTGAGATGTTGTCTTCTAGCTCAATTCAGAAAATAATTTAGCCCATAGTGTAGCTTAAGTCTTTTCAGATAGGAAATAGGTGAAAACAATTCAGTTTCAGAAGTATAAATTAAAACCAAAAACTAATCTCTAAGGAATTATTTCTTATTTCCTCTGCATTTTAGTGCTCTAGGAAAAGAAACATCTATAAAATTAAGTAGAGAAATCTGTGAAGTTTCTGAAAGGAACTTCTGGGCATTTTTATGGACTTCATATATTGAAGACAGTTATAATTTCTTTATGAATATTGTTAAAGAGAAAATCACAGGCCCCAAATGGCCCTGATACCAAACCTGAATTTAATATCTGAACTCTTGCTGTTTGGACCAATCCCAGAAATAAAATCTTAACCAGTCTGGAATTTTCTGGCCAACACTAATTAGAGAATCTGTCAAGTGGGCCATCTCTGTCTCCCCACCACTCCTCAGAAAGAAGTGGCAGTCAATTTGCATGATAGAAACCCTTGCCATTCTCTTTCTGTCCTGGTCCAAAAATAACCCTTTTCTTTTCTTTTGTTAGTAACTCTTGCCCCACCCTTTTTCCTATAACAACCTTCCATTTTATACAGCGGCTTGGAGCATCCTTCTGATTGCTAGATGGAATGCTACCTAACTTGTGAATCACTTAATATAAAAGTTAATTAGATCTTCAAATATACCTGGCTGAATTTTGTGACATTTCCTAATTTACAATTGTCATATTCCTTAAAACGTGGATTGCAAGAACTCTTCTATCCTGTATTTTATAATATGCTAGTGCTACCGTAACAAAATATTACAGATTGAGTGGTTTAAACAACAAAAATTAATGTTCTCAACAGTTCTAGAGCTTAGAAGTCCAAGATCAAGGCTGGACGTCTTCTGAGGCTTTTCTTTTGGGCTTGCAGGTTGATGATGCCTTTTCACCATGTCCTCATGTTGTGTTTCCCCTGTGAATGGAAATACCTGTCTCTCTGCGTGTCCAGATATCCTCTTTCTATAACAACACCAGCATATGAATTTGGGGGCAGGAGAACACAAAATTCAACCCATTACATAGCCCTAATAGGATTATGGTTAATTTGGATTGCTAGAATTCTTTTAGCCCCAGTTGAATCATTGTTAATTAAGGGATGGGGAACAAGCAATTGAAAAAAAAAAAATGAAGGTGGCAGGAAACTTGAAAAGGAGGATATTTTTAAGCTAATTGATTTAGAATAGAAAAATATTGGGAAATAAAGAGTGTGTGTGAACCTAAGGTGGCCTTTAGCAGGGAATCCAAGGATGTTAAAAAGAATCTCTTAGTCAGTTTCCTTTTGCAGGTAGCTTGCTGTGTGAAGGGAACAAATATTAGCTAAAAAAAAAAAAAAAAAGAAACCTGGGGTAGGAAAGTGTGGAGAGGAAAGCAGCATGAAGCCTATTGTTTATATTCATAAGTAATTCACTGGTTGAATCTTTATTCTGTGGGTGTTGTTATATATAACCTACATCAAGACATCTATTTATGTTTTTATTATTTATTTTATTAAAAAGTTTTATTTTTAAATTGAGGTATAATCGACATATAACATTATGTTAGTTTCATTATGTGTAACATAACGGTGTGATATTTGCATATATTGCAAAATAATCACTGCAACAATCCAGCTGACATTAGTCACCATAGTCACAAGAACTTTTTTCTCGTGATAAGAACTTTCAAGATCTACTCCGCTAGCTACTTTTAGATATTCAATACAGTATTGTTAGCTATAGTCACCATGCTGTACATTACATCTCCATGAGTTATTCATTTTATAACTGGAAATTTGTACCTTTTGACCCCTTTCACCCATTTTGCTCACCCCTAAGCCCTCCACCTCAGGCAACCACAGATTGCTCTTTGTATCCATGAGCTCAGTTTTCATTTGCTTTCCGTTTCTTTTTTTTCTTTTCTCTCTCTCTTTTTTTTTTTTTTAGATTTCACATATAATTGAGATCATACAGTATTTATCTTTTTATGGCTGATTTATTGCACTTAGCATAATCCTGGATGATATCATCTCAAGATCTTCAACTTAATTATTTCTGAAGGATACTTTTTCTAAATAAAGTCACTTTCACAGGTTTCAGGTGGACACATCTTTTGGGAGGCTGCCACTCAACCCACTGCAATAGAGAAGTAATATAATTGAATGAAAATTTAAAAATGATTTAGCTAATAATATGTATTTGATGAATGTTTTATAAATAACTTTCTTAGCTCATTTAGGGCTTGATATTTGAAATAAAGCTTAAAATGAAATTAAGAGAGGTCAATTTTTCTTTTTTCAAATATGAATAAATTAGGGAAATTATAATTTAGATATTAATTATAATATGTGGAATCCCACTACTAATGGGAGAAAGAATTGAGATAATTAATGACAGTTAATATTTAATGTTTACTACACATTAAAACACATTTCTTAAAAATCCTCATAATAACCACAGGGTTCTCAATAGTAAGCCCAAAATAGCTACATAAGGCTTCCGGCGAGTAGACCAAATTTGAGATAAATCATAAATATCTGAAATTGAAATTGTATTGAATAGGTAACAAAGGCATAGTAAAGAATTGTTTATAGCCATAGTAGGCCAACTGATTGCATGGCGTTTTAATCTCTGGAAGAAAATAATAAGATGGTTCTGTTTTGAAGGAAGTTTGGGTTGACCCTAGCAGCTTAAACTGAAGGCAATATATTAGGGTGAAGCCCTGTGCCTTCATCATTTAACAAGAATGCTCTTGGAAGACATGGTTGAGATTTCTTCTGGGTGTTGGTATTGTTGAGAAAAGTAGAGTACTTAATAAAATGGGGGCACATGTATTGTTTATTATCCAGTACCTTGTGAATGTGATGAAACTATTATCTGAGGGAAATATATTCTGGAAAGATAATGCTATTATTTTTGATGCCAAATAAAAAGGTTATAGTATATCTAAATGTATTGAAAGACCTATTCTCCTTCAAAAGAAATATCTTCTCTTTGGGAGTTAGGAGGAATTGCCTCTAGTGGTAAATAGTATTAGAAGTGGCGGTAGTGGTGGGGCAGCCATAGTAGATCAGGGTCCTCAAAAGAGCAGTGGCAGTAGGACCTGGCTTGGCACAATTAGAGCCTGTAGTGGTGGTAGGAGTTGGTGATTGGTAGCAGAGTGCTAATTAATAGCGGCAGTATTGAGAGCCTAACTGGAGAATGATGTTAATTAGACAAATTGTGATTTTGTACTGCCCTCTTTATATAAGGAGAAAATTGTCACTTGCAAATTGTAGAACTGATCTTGGCAGAAAACTAGGTGTCTGTGGGAGCCAAAAATCTTTTGATGTTATATACTTTAGAAAAGGGACCAATAGAAATAAAGCCTTCAGAAGGTGTTTTGTTTTGTTTTCTTTTTTAATTGAACAAATACCTTTTTCAAGAAGACTTGAAATTGTAATTTATAAAATACTCATGATATCATATTATTAAACTAAATTAAAAATCATCATGTGTAATGGTCAAAATTGGTAGAAAACACGGTCTTTGTCATTTGATTGGCCAACAACTTGTTGCAAATTTACAGAGCACTACTTTCATCATAACATAAAACCTCTTAGTAAATGAAAATGCTGCATCTTTGGGATATAATCCTCTCTCTTTCCTTTTATCCAAAACATATTAAAATTTCAAATTAGAAAAAAAAAACAAACCATTGTGATTCTATTTGGAAAATTTTGATCTGAGTCAAAATGGAATGTAACAAAGATCAGAACAGATACCCATTTGGAAATCTAAAGGAAGCTTAACTTGCTCTTACACATTTATTGCACTATAAAACAATTCATCATTAAGACATTAAGACAGGGAATTGTTATAAAAGATAATTATTGAATAGCTATTTCAGGATGGAATAATTGATTGCTGACCCCAACACACACTTGTTTTTAATTTTAGTGTTTAAGTGCTCTGTAGGAAATATTAAAACACCTACAAATCCTTTAGTAGTTTGGTAGAAAAGCAAGAAATAACAAAACTCATAATTGTATAATTTACTAATTGATTTTCTTCTATTTTCCCAGGTTACTTCTGAATTACATTTAATGCTACAACTTCCCAATCCACATGTGAAAGAGGGATATATGGGAAAGGGTATTTCTTGAATTCAAGTTTGGAATCTTTAAATTTCTATCTGGGGATCTAAGAGAAAAGCCTGATTTTTAGAAAAGTAGATATCTTTATATAAATCTGAGCCATTTTATATAAATTTCTTCAGGAAAACAGAATTTATGTGAAGCAAGTTGCCATTATCTTGGAATAAATGTTTTTCTTTCTGAAATAGCCAATTTCTTCCTCTCTTTTCCCCTTTTCTTTAGCAATGTGCCATCATAATCTTGATGTGGCTGATCCAAAGTATACAAGGAACCCTACTTGTTTACGACATCCACATATCTATGAACATAAGTTATATGGCAGTAGTTGCTAGCTTGTGGAAATGAGCCACTTATAGCGCTTCAAAGTTTCGTGTATGAAGCTTGAAATAAGTGTGAAGAAAAATAACTGATTTGAAAGTTATTTGATATTTTGCTTCTGTGACTGATGACTTTCCAGGTATAATTTCAATCTACACGTGTCCTTATCATAAATCTCTTACTATGCTTCTGCTAGCTTGAATTTGTCTTTATACCTTGTGACTATGCTCTGCCAAGAAAACAAAACTGAAATCTTTGTGGCTTAATACATAAAAGTTAATTTTTCTCTCATATAAGTTTGCAGTTATGTGGACAGCTTCCTTCTAAGTGTAGACTTAGAAGTAAAAATCTAGGTTGTTTTAATCCTGTGCCTTTGCCAAATTAATGAGAGAATTCAACTGTTGCCACAGCAAGTGAAGAGAGAACAAGAATTTTACATATTGGCTTTTAAGTGCTTCAGTCTGAAATTGACACACATTATTTCTTTGCATAGTCTCTTGGCCAGAAGTAGACCAATGGCACTGCCAAACTGCAGAAATGCTCTAAAATATGGGTGAGCCCATAGATAGTGTGTAGTAAGTGCTTCTGTCACACAACTAAATGAGTTTAAATGAAACAACACAATTGATACAGATTATAATCAGCATACTCTGTATAATATAGAGATAGATTATAGTCCTTTGTTAATTGTGCTGAAAGGTTCTGGCTCCTATACTTGGTCAGATTGAGTGTTCTTATAAGAATATCATTTCTTCATCTAGTTGGAATTTGAGAAGTGGAAGATTGTGAATTTGAGAAAGGAATTTATTCTTATGTAGGGAGTAATATGGAAAGAGTTCTAGTAATGAAAATAGAATAAGTGGTTTACACAAAACTAATTACTTAAGTAAGGATCAGTCTTATTTCATTGTGAATTTACTTATAACTTGAAATACTTTATTAGCAACATACCAGTAAAATACTATAATTTTATGCTCAGTACATTTGTATATACATGTCCCATTTATTTTTCCACAGAGGAAGTGAGATGGTTTAATTATAATTGCTATCCTAAGTATTTTATTCATTGGTTGTCCATCATTGATCTACATAAAAACATAGAAGATTTAAAGTAGTTAGATGAATATGTTGTAAGAAATAAGTGAATGTTTCAAATAATTTTTATAAAACTAGGATTTTTGGTTGTTCAAACTTATTGACACTGTTCCAAGCACTTTATATGTATTACCTCTTTTAATTTTACACTAACCTTTCTGGATAGGTTAGCTAATATTTTAAAGATAAGGAAATTGAGGAACAGCTATGTTAACTGCTTGCCCAGGTAACTTAATGCATATTTTATGTCTGGAAGGGAATTAAATTTATCTGTCACTCCCCCTCCATCCTTTGCCTTATTGATAACCCCCAAATTTGCTTAGGTTCCCAAAATAGAAATCCGGAGCTACAATGTAGATCTCTTGACTCAGATCAGATTTATAAAAATCATGCTTTAGAGCAAAATGGCTATGATTTAATGTGTCAAAAATGCTTAAATTGCCTTTTCAGTTCTTTGAACACAAAAAATTTTGTTTTCTAGATTATAGTACTGCTATAAAATAGGGATTAGATAGGGTAAGGTGGTAGGTTTTCATGAGGGCTAAGCACTAGAGGCAAATTGTCAGCCAAAAAAGATTCTGGCTCTAGTTCAACATTTCATTTTGAAATATTAGGGGAATAAGAGAAATCTGTAACCTATCAAGATCCTTGTAAAGACATATGCTTTCTAAAGATGAAATAATATGTCAAGTTTTGCTTTAATTGGCTCTCTATGGAAATGCTTAGAGTATCCCAAATAATTACATGCTAAATGTAAATAATGTGTTAACATAAGTGCTATAGAAGAGTTGGTAAAGATGAATTTATTGAATATTCCATCACTCACCCATATTCCTTAGGGCAATACTTTTAAAATGTATTAGTTGGTACTATCAGCTGGTAATTTGCATGGGTACACCAAACAGTCCTGTGTTACAGCCCCATTGGTTTTTTATATTATCTTAACTGTATTTTTAAAAGCTAGAAATATCAGGGAAAAATAACCACACCCATGTACTATCAATGAGGAATCACAAAGATTCATATTTCTATTTCTTCTCTAAATACATAAATTTTTACTGAGACATATAAAGTCCCTTTCTACTCCTTCCCACAACCTCATTCTCTTTATTCCTTCCCAGAGACAACTTCTATTATGAATTTGAAATACATTCTTCCTCTCTATTATCCTAAATTTTAACTTTTCATGTTTACACATAAACAAATACACTTTAAGAACTGTATAGTCACATGCCAAATTATCTTCTTACAACTTGCTTTCCCCCCACTTATTGCATATTAAAACTGTCTCTTTTCATACATTTAGATCAAGTACATTTATTTTAATTGACCTTTCCTTATATATGTCTCCCTGAAAGAAATAGAATTACGGGGTTGTATGATTGGGATTTTAAAAACTTCATTAGATAATACTGAATTGCTCTCTAAAGTGGCTGTAGTAATTTATTCTCCTACCAGAATGTAGAGAGTTTCCATGGTTTTACACATTTTTGACAATATTTGATAGTAATAGATTTTAAAAATTACATTTCCCCCTAAGTTTTAGTTGAATTATTGAATATCTTTAATATTCTTTGAAAACCATGTAATTTTATCTTCTTCGTACCTGGCAGCCTTTTTATTATGGTAGATGGGCATCCAATATATTAAAAAAAAAAAACCAAACTATTCTTAAACATGTTAGACTCTCAATATGATAACTTGATAACTATTTCATAAATAAAATTGCCATATCTATTTAAATTAACTTATTCAGATTAATTCAATTATTTGCATTCAGTCTAAGCTATAGTCTAAATAAATTATATAATTGTATATTCTAAAATACATATGTATTATCTATATATATCTATAAAATCAATCAATCCATAATTTTTAATAAACAATATAGGCAGGTTCAACCTCCACAATATCTATTCTGTCTTGCTTATATATTTTGCTTCCCATTGCTGCCTTTCAAATCGTTACAGTTTGCCTTGAAGATAAATTCACAGCTTGAACTTTTCATTTAGCTAATTGGTACTTATTTTTGCCACTGAGTTGTTCTCACTCAACTGGGTAATGAAGTTGGAAATTGCTTTCTCTCAGAATCTCATTTAAATGAAGGCAAACAATAAATGAGGCAGTACTTTGCTTAAAAGTAACAGAAGATAACTGTAGCCCTTGACCTTAGATCAAAAAGTCATGCCTGATTTGGAACTTTCAGTTTGGCAACATGAGAAGATCAGCAAATTCTTTCCTCAAAAAGCAACTATAAAATTGCACATATTGTCAAAAACAACCATTTGAGAGCTCTGGAAATCTACCAAAGTCATACAACAAAGTGAAAAGTGTTAATTCATTAAAAATAACTGAACTTCAGGTAAAATCAGTGGGAAGCAGTGGCATTCCTGCCTAGGGCTACTCCCAGTTTGCATGATACAGTTCTTCTACCAAGTTAGGGAAGGCTAGGAAAAACCAGAAACTTTACTTTGGGTAGAGTCTCTCTTGGTTTGAAGTAGAGGTGAAAAACCTCTGCTCAGGTTTTAGTGATCTTAATGACAGGCCACCAGGGAAGGCCAGTAGCTCAGCTAGCCCGAGGTTGTCATTCTGACTGCAGTAAACAACAGACAGTAACTTAGACAAAAATCTAACAGGGACAATACAGGAAATAAGGTAGATATAGGAGGGATTGATAATCTCTCTTCATATCCTTGACTAACTGGAAGTCAACGTAAAGGTTCATGGGAGACTGAACAGAATTCAGACTTTTCATGTATCACAGGTGGTCTGGGAAACTTTGTTCATGCAAAAGTAAGACACACGAGGGTCTCATGGAAAGAAAACCTGGAGCATACCTGAAAGCAGTTGAACTTTTAATGTGCTTCCCAACCTGCACACAGACCCTTGGGCAGAGAGTGGAAGCCTTACTTGGATTAAAGTGTATGAGCATAACCTATAACTAATAACTGGTTTACCATAATCTCTGCAGAAACAGGGCCAGTACCTAGGAAGCCAATCTTAAAAACTGAAACAAGAATTTAAAAATCTTCCTGAATATAGATGTTAGCATAGACACACCTCAAGTGAGATATATTCTACAGATTTAGTCCAGGCAAGTAACTCAACAAATAAACAAACAAAAAATAGCAACAACTACAACCCTCAGGAGGGAAATATCAGAATTTGGAGTGTCAACAATATATTATCTAATGTTCGACACTGATCAAAAGTTATGAGAAAGTGTAATCCAAAATTAAGTAAAAAGAAGCAATTAGACTGTGAATTGGCCCAGATGTTGAATTTAGAAGATAAAAATTTCAAAGGAGTTATTATAACTAGGTTCAAAGAATTAAAAGAAATGAAGTTAAAAGAATTAAAGGACAGCATGATGATAACTTGTTCAATAAATAGAGATCTTCAGATTTGTATGGAAGCACAAAAGACTCCGAATTGCGAAAGCCATCCTGAGAAAAAAGAACAAGGCTGGAGGTATCACTCTGCCTGGCTTCAAATTATACTACAAAGCAACAATAATCAAAACAGCATGGTATTGGCAGAAAAACAGACAGACCAATGGAATGGAATTGAGAGTCCAGAAATAAACTCCTATATCAAAAACACAATGGAAAAAGCAAAACCTCTTCAATAAATGGTGCTGGGAAAATTGGAGAGCCACATGCAAGAAAATGAAACTAGACTGCTATCTGTTACCATACTCGAAAATTTACTCAAAAAGGATCAAAGACCTAAATGTAAGCCCTGAAATAATAAATTGCATAGAAGAAAACATAGGTACCATACTCATGGACCTTGGATTTAGAGAGGATTTTATGAATTTTACCTCAAAGGCAAGGGAAGTAAAGGCAAAAATAAATGAATGAAACTATATCAAACTAAAAAGAAACCATCAACAAGACAAAGAGACAATCATCTGAATGGAAGAAGATATTTGCAAACAACGCCTCTGATAAGGGGCTAATATCAAAAAATATACAAAGAACTCATACAACTCGACTATAAAAAAAAAAACAACCCAATAAAAAAATGGGCAGAGGACCCAAACAAACACTTCTCCCAAGAAGACATACAAATGGCCAACAGACATATGAAAAGATGCTCAACTTCACTGGCTATTAGGGAAATGAAAATCAAAACTACAATGAGATGCCACTTCATACTTGTTAGAATGGCTATCATCATCAACAGGACAAGTAATAACAGTTGTTGGAGAGGCTGTGGAGAAAAAGGGACACTCAAACATTGCTGGCAGGAATGTAAATTGCTGCAGCCATTATGGAAAACAGTATGGAGATCCCTTAAAAAGTTAAAAATAGAATTACCCTATGACCCAACAATCCCTCTTCTAGATATTTACCCCTAAAATTTGAAAACATTTATCCATAAAGATATATGCACCCCGATGTTTATAGTAGCATTATTCACAGGGGCCAAGACATGGAAGCAACCAAAGTGTCCTTCAACAGATGATTGGATAAAGAAGAAGTGATACATAGATACAACAGAATATTACTCAGCCATAAGAAAAGATGAAATACTGCCATTGCAACAACATTGATGGATCTTGAAATTATCATGGTAAATGAAATAAGCCAGACAGAAGAAGTTGATTTCACTCATATGTGGGATATAAAACTGAAATCAACAAACAAATAAGACAAACAGAGACTCATGGACATGGACAACAGTTTAGTGATTATCAGAAGGAAGTGGGGGAGGGGAGGAGTTAAATAAGGATTACCGGGGCCAAATATATGATGATGGAAGAAAATTTAACACTTTGGGTGTTAAACACACAATGCAATATTCTATGACATATTATTGAATTGTACACTTGAAACCTATATAATTTTATTAACAAATGTCACCCCAATAAATTTAATAAAAAATAATAAATAGAGATCTTGACAAAAAAGATTAAAAGTTATAAAAAAGGAAGTTCTGGATTTGAAGAGGATGATAACTAAAATGAAAAATTTACTTGAGGGGCTCAACAGCAGATTTGAGATGGCAGAAGAAAGAATCAAATAACTTGAGGATAGGTCAGTAGAAATGACCTAAAAAGGAAAAGAAAGAAAATATATTCAAGAAAAATGGAAAGCGAGGAGCGTTCAAGTTTCAACGACTCTCATGGAGTGTGGGTGTCAGCCCATGGGGCACTGAAGCCGCTGTAGGATCTTGTTAAGGGCCACTCCACACCAGTTTCAAGTCAGCCTTGACCTGCACCTCTTGTCATCCTGGTCTTTTCCTACCTGGAGTGAGACTCGGCCATGCCACTCAGGACCTAGAGTGATTATTACGATGGAAGAAATCAATAATTTCAAGACACTAAACAAATTATCTGAAAAAAAGAAATCTGCATTATGTTCAACTTTATGTATAAATATTCCTTTCTCTCCATTTATGCAGAAGCTTGGCTTTCGTACAGGGTAAACGTCTACCTTATGAAAAGATCTCCAAGAAGCTTGTCTCGTTCTCCTTGGGCTGTGAAAAAGATTAATTCTAGATGTAATGGTCATTATCAATGTATCAACAGAGGCTAACAGATGAAGCTAAGATTTTGAAAAGCCTTCATCATCCAGGCATTGTACGTTATCGTGCTTTTACTGAAGCCAGTGATAGTACTACTTTTTCATGCTGCCGAACAAAGGCAATTCTCCCCACTTCTAAAACCAAACTCCTTATTACACTAAGTGGATTGCCATCTACCCATTGGTTTTTGTGAGGCCCACACTGGCCTGCATGAAGGATCCAGAAAGTCACTGAACTGCAGATTTGAAGCCCAGAGAAGGTGTATGCCATACTGTCATACCTCCCAGTGGACAGTGGACAACTCTGAGTGGCATCACTTGTGGCCTGCTGACTGCAGGAGGAGACAGACAGCTTCTTATGGCTTAATCACACATATGCACTTAGGCCTAGGGAATGAGGATTGCAATGCCTTGACCTGCACCCTGATGAGAGGGCAACATTCGAGCCCTGACAGCCCTCAAGGGAGCAGTGCCTTGAGCTGGGAGTCAGAGACCTTGTTCCCAGTGATGGCTCTGCCACCATCTGGTTGTGTTACTTTAGCAGTTGTTTCCCTATTGTGAACCTCGCATTTCCCATCTAATAAATGGGAGGGTGGAATGACTGACCCGATGAGTTCTCAGGGTCCTTGCGGTGCTGACTTTCTCCAGATCTAAAAGGAAGAGAAAGAGTTGCCCAACTGAGTGTCCAAGATGGACAGGAGCTCTAGCCTCTTGTACTTTTGGCATTCTGCAAATGCCAGCTTCTACACCCACCTTCACAAAGAAGTAAACCAGTAAACCAGTAACAGGTTAGCCAATAACCGGTGATCTCAGCCAGAAAGAGCCTTTCTCCTTTGAGAAGAGCTCAGGTTTTGGGTTCAGATCCCAGCTTCCTCATTGCACACTTGTGTGACCTGGGGCAAATTACAACTTCTTTGGGCTCAGTGTCTTCATGTGTGAAATGGCGATGATGTCAGTTTTATAGGATTGTCATTGCTTCTTTCATTTCTGCCTTTAACTCACAAAAAAATAATGATGATAATATTAGTATTAATCACAGATGGTATTTGGGTGCTAGGGCCATCCCAATTGTTTAAACACTGAAAAAAATGCCAAAGCCCTCAGACTGCTGCCCGACCCCTTGCTCTTGATCCTTCCTCCCTTCCATCCTCCCTCCATGATTTAGCAAAGAAAGAGCTGCTGCCTATCTCTCAGAGGCTATGGGACTCCGCTTCCATCTGATTGACCAGTGGGTTGTACCAGTTGTTAATTTTTAAAAATTAATAGACTTTATTTTTTTAAAAAGCAATTTTAGGTTTACAGAAAAATTGAGCAGAAAATACAGAGCTTTCATATGTCTGCCACTCCACCCAATCCCGTGTCCCCTATTATTAACAGCTTGCATTAGTGTGGTACATTTGTTGCAATTGATGAACTAAAACCGAAACATCGATACGTTATTGTTAACTGAAGTCTCCCCATTTACATTAAGGCTCACTTTTTGTGCTGTACAATTGCTGTTTTTAATATCACTCTTGGTATTAATAGTGGCCAACACTTCTCGAGCACCTGTATGCCAGATATGCACTGTTCTAGGTCCTTTCTGCACATCCTCATTTAATTCCCACATGTCTTAGATTTTAGCCAAAAACAGAATATGAAAATTTTGTGTGACAAGCCTGCTACTCTCGAAAGGAATGTCTTAATTAAATATTAGGATCACCTGGGGAGCTTTTTAAACTATGCCAATGCCCAGGCCTCCACCCAGACTATTAAAGCAGAAACTTTTTTGCGGGGGGGAACGAGGCCCAAGTATGACTCTTAAGCCCCCAGGTGATCCTAACATGCTGCCACAGAAAAAGACCACGGCTCTCAGCCCTGGCCTTCAGATGGAGGTCTAGGATAGAAATGCAGACTCTCAGGCCCCATCTGAGACCCAGTGAACCAGAACCTGCTTTCTAACAAAGCTCAGGTGACTCGTGTGCACACTAATGTTGGAGACTTGTGATATTGCTTTTGTATGTCACCACATGCATATGCATGTGGAAGGATGGAGTTTTTTTTTTTTTTACTTTTTATAGTTCTGAACTTTAAAAATTATGAGAAAAAATATTAAAAAATAAAAAAGAAGTGGGCTCTCACTATACACCGCATCTATCTTGAAATTCACAGCCTCCAGAATTGTGAGAAATAAATTTTTGTTGTTTATAAGCTGCCCAGGCTATGGTATTCTGTTAATAGCAGTTTGCATAGACAGATGGTATATAGGGAATTTGAAGATTGTCATTTGAATAATTCGGTATAAATTCTAGGATGCAGAAGATATAGAAAATTTTCTTTTATATAATATCATTTGTGATAGGGAGAGTTCTAAAATGTCAGCTTGAGAGTCTGGCCCCTGGTGTGCACACACCTATTCCCAGTTGTTCAATCAAACTGTAATGAGGCACTTCTGCGAGGGATTTTGCCTGTGTAATTAAGATCCCGAATCAGTTGACCCTGGGAAAGGGAGAGAATCCAGGTGGGCCAGAAAATCAAATGAGCTCTTTAAAAGCAGGGTTTTTTTCCCTCTTCCTGGCTGGTCACAGAAGATGAAGTCAGATACAAAGCATGAGAAAGATTTGGCATGCTACATTTAAATTGAAGATGAAGAAGGCTGCATGACAAGGACTGTGGGCAACCTGTAGGAGCCATGAGTGGTCCTGGCTGACTGCAAGCAAAGAAGCAGGACCTCAGCCTACCACAGCAAGAAGGTGAATTCTGCCTACTCCAAAAAATGAGTCTTAAATTTTGCTTTTTTCCCGACCCTCGCACAAGAACTCAGCTGGGCTTATGCCTTGATATCAGTTTTATGATGTTCAGAGCAGAGAATCTAGCCACACTGTCCTAGAATTCTTGAGCTACAGAACTGTAAGTTAATTAGTGGGTGCTGTTATACGCCCTCAAGTCTGTGGTAATTTATTACACAGCAATAAAAACTAACACATCATTTAACACATCATTTAATTGGAAATAACAACTACCATTTCATTTCCCTTTTTCAGGGCCAAGTATGAAATAATTTCATGATACTTACGAGGCTAGATGAAATATTAAATGAAAATGTTTTATACTATAGTTCACTAATTAAGGGGAAATGGGGAAATAGAAACTCATTTCATATCTCAACGTTTTCTTCAGGGCAGTGCATTGGCATTTTGTTCCCCTGGGATATATATTTTAATAAAATAATCTTGGTACCCATCCTTAAATATATCTATATATATTTTAGTCCAAGCTTAATGTATAGGCTCAAAATACCTGATTATTCGTTGAGATGGATTAAGGTTATCAGAACAAGAAATACTCTATCTGCTTTAAAAATAATTGTAAGAATTTCACTATGTTTATGAATCTGACATCAGTCTCATTAACTACTGCAATTTACCTCACTAGGGAGCATAACTGATTAGTCAGCCAGGGTATATGGTGGTGACATTGACAGCCATTACTCATGATGACTGATGTGAGTCATAAGCTATGAGTGATGGCCAGAAAGTTTCTGCATGGATCCATAAAGCCTGTAGCTATTGCCAAAAACTCATTTTTGTTTTAAATCTGGAGGTGATTCACTTGAATTAATGCATAACTACCAGTGATTATTAGAGACGAGAACACTAGAATGGAAATATACAGGCCTATCTATAATCTAATTTAGTCTCAATCTGAGCAATGGTTTGAGTTTAGTCTCAATCAAGGCAATCTCCAATGATTACAGCTCATTTCCAGGACCATGACATTTTGGTTTCCTGGACTGATATTTACAGCAAATTGCTTTGTGACCCTGAACAAGTTTTAAGTGTCCTTTCTTCTAAAATAGTAAAAATGAAATTAGAATATCTGAAGATCTTTCCGGAGGTGTTATGGGAATTAATTTTTTAAAACGGCGTTAAGAGACTCAGAGGATGGGAGAGAAAACCAAATCACAATAACAAAGTGAACAGCTCACAAGATATTTTTTACTCACAGTGTTAAATCAAGGCCAAAAAAGAAAGTTCTTGGCAATAAATGATGAAGGTATTTCTCACAGTGACTAGAATGAAGGTACTAAAATATCAAGAGAGTAGTAGCCTGAAGGGAATTTCGTAGCCCATTTAAAAATTTTGAAAACTTGTTACAAAAAATTTCAAGCAAATTTCAAGCATGAAATTTTCAAGTAGAGGAATAGTATAATGAACTTCAAGCACCCATAACCAGCTTCAAAAATTATCTACTCCTTTCAAATCTTGTTGGGCTTTTGTCATCATCCCAGACTGTTATGAGGAAAATCCTTAGATTATATTATTTCATATCAGAGTCCAAATATTCAGATAAAATACAGTAAATTCAAATGTGTTTCCAAATAATTCAAATAATTTCCAAAAAAGTATTGTTAATCATTAGTCACTTGAACCAATAAAAATAAAAAAGCCAAAAATTGATTTAAAAAAACTGCACAGAACCAAGAAGTTCTTTTGAAATGTAGGAAATAATCAAGTACACAGTACTGGAGTTTTAGTTATCATATTACAATATAGAATTATGTACAGGACACTGCTAAAAACCAAAAAACTTTCACGGCAAGAAATAACATCACTTTCAACTACTGCAGGGGAAAAAATGCAATGATTTAGTAAATTTTAAATAATGAGATTTTTAACTACTTTAAATCTTAATTTTAGCATCTACTTGGATCATACACCTATTTGCTTGCTTATGGATTTTTCTTACCTAGTTTTAGCAACTCTAATATATAGCACTTTTAGAATCAGATAGTCTTGAATTAAATGCATCCTATGTTTGCAGACAGTAGGAGCTGCCCACTTTGTATGTTGCATTGAGAATGTTTTCATTGCACATTTTAGGGTAACTTTCTACCCTTAATAGAACATACTTGCCAATGGTTTTAACTTGAAAAATTAGTTACTAAAGTTTTATGTGCTTAAATACACTCTATCTTGAAGTCAGCTAAATGTTACTTCCGTGTGTGAGCATTTCCAAAATATGAACTCAAAGTGATAGGGAATAGTAAAAATTTTTATGGAAAAAAAGACTAATGTAGAGGAGTCTGCTGTCTCATGAAATAAACCCCAAAATAGCATTTAAACTAGAAGTAGACAGATCATGATTAAGATCAGACTAGTAAATACATAAGGGAATCAAATCCACATAGATACAGGAAGAAAACTTTTTTTACTTTATTCTAATAATTCCACTTACTGTGTGAGAGGGAGTTACAACAGTTGACCTGCAATCCATACTGCATGGATACAGAGAGGGAGATCTTTTGGGGAAGAGAAAAGAATCAGGTGACCTGATCTAATCTCAATTAGCTATAGTAAGTAGAACCCAGGGGCTAAGGTCTGGATTCCCGGAGAATGTCACAAAGGCTTTTCAATACTCTGGTGTTTAAAATGGACATGTTTTATAATCAAATACCTTCTGCCATGTGAGGAACTCCCCTCATTTATTATAGGCCAATGGTGCATGTTCTCGACAGGAAGGAAAGACCTGGGGAGCTGACTTTGACGATTCAGACTTCTTTTTCCTGTATGTGAACCTCCCGATTTCATGTGTACTTGAAATTACTTAGTAAAGCATACTACTGGGGCATCATCTCTGATCAGTGTGGATTTGATCTGACAACCCATACTTAGTTCAATTCTCTCAAAGACTTCAACTTATCCATCCGACTCATTTAGTGATGTCAGATGCAGTCCCTTTTAGGTTAACCAATAATTTTTTCAGTAAATACTCAAACTTTTGGGTATCTTCTCTACCTAGTTCATCCTGGAGAACATCTCTCCTGTTCCTGGTTCTTACAGTCTCCCCTGAGTTATGCGTTCTGCTTAGTCTTTGGGTAAAAACCTGTTCTCTCTTTTCTTTGCGAAGAAGTGGCGATATCCTTTACTTCCCTCCAACCACAGAAGTTCGGTTCATAACAGGAAAGTAGGAATAATTTTAAGGCCATTGTAGTACATGACATGCTTAGATGACAGGCTGCTTCATATGCAAAGGAATCAGTCTTAAAAATAAGTATAGCAATGCATGAGTACCACCAGTAGAGATCATGGTCAAATTCTTGGCATGTGCTTAGTGAGGAAGGGACAGAATAATTCCATGCTTTTCATATATGAAAGTTAGAAATGTATACAGAGAGGCCAACATATAACATGTTTGTTTCATATTGCCATCTTTTCTCAGATTGCCATCAGGTAGTCACCCTTTTATCATTCTTTTTTCTCTAAAGGCTAGAGACTCAATCACGTATGTCCAATATTACCTGAGCACCACCTTAGGTAAAAAGATATTTGGTGGAGCATAGCCAGATTCAAACATTTCTTTAAATGATGCTGATTCTTAGAAAATAATAAAACAATATATTGGACATTTCAGACAAAAATGAGTAGTATGAGATAAAATTGTGTTCGAAATTACTTAATATTGAGGTTAGACGTTACAAGTTGGTGTGTATACCTTACAAAAGTAACTTCAGTTTTGCCATCTAATCTCACCTCACTTGAGTTTCGGTAATAGTTTTCTATCCAGATGTTGCTGGATCAAAATTTTATATCTGCTCTTTTTTTTTTTTTTTTTTTTGGCGAGGCAATCCTTGGTTGACCTCACAGACTGCAAGGACCTTGTCAGCTTACAACCCCTTATTTTTTATTTTTTACGCCTACAGCACCTGGTCTTCCTAGGTGGTCTCCTATCCAAGTACTAACCAGGCCCGACCCTGCTTGGCTTCCGAGATCAGACAGGATCAGGCTTGTTCAGGATGGCATGGCCGTAGACTTATCTCTGCTCTTATGTCCTCAATGTTTTGGCCCCTTTAAATTTTCCTGGGTGATGTGGGAGAACGACAAGCTAATCTTCCCATTGCTTGAGATTTAGGTAATCAATTACTAAGGCTGTACTGGCCTTTGTACAAATTGTTATAACTGAATTTCACTTTTTTCCCAAGCTCACTTTTCATAATATACGTGTCCCGTGGATTGTGCAGTTTATTATGAACTATTCCTTGCAGAATACACTTCTAGGCATTGCACCACACTGTGTTTTTTCATCTCCTGCTTGCTTATTTTGCTCTTTCTGCCAAACACACCTTTCTCATATTATTACCATCTATTACCATTGAACTTTTCCTTTCTCTTCATGTTCCTATCTTCTCCTCTAACACCAGTTTTTATTCATTGGTTTTCCTATTCCACAGTTGGTGCCTGAAGGCCTTTAAGAATAAGAAAGAATCAATTTTTTTTTTTGACAGATGATCTAAGAAAACCACAATCCCTGTTTTTTTAGCATTTTGCCTTTAATCTTTTTCTGCCAATCTGAAGTGAGTTATACAAACTTACATTCTTTAAAATCAGATGGATTCAATTGGAGGAAGCCACCGGATTGCTATCGGATTTCGTTTTTATGTCATTCATGAAGGGTATGATCCGCCTTTTCCTTGCATCCACTTCTATCCTCATCAATTTGGACTACTGCTAGATTAATATATCTAAGACTCAGATGGTGATTTTAATTTTCATGGTCAGAAACAGAGAGCAGCTTCTGTTAGTTCTTGATATCACTCTATTTTGTTACACTAAGAAATATAATTGCACTTGGGACATTGAGCAATAGTGCTGACTTCAGAGAAATGGATTAGTGAAGCACAAGTTCTCATTTGTGAAGACAAGAACAGGAGAAAATAACATAAAAAGACTGCCAAGGTCACTAGAAGACCTACTCTGTCTGGCGTGGATCCTGCTGTTTCAGATTCTTCTATGAGACTTTATGCAAGCCCTCAGCTGCCCCTGGACAAGCAGTGGAGGCAATGGCCCAGCTATGTCTTTACTGTGCTCCGAGAGGAGCTGTGACATCACTTTTATTGCTCTGGTACCAAAGAAGAGGTTGGTGAATGGTATGGCTTCTCTTTTTTTGTTAATAACAAGCTCAAGAAACAAACATCTTTCTCAAGAATGTAGGGGAGGATTGAGATAAACTTTTTTTCCTTTCTGCTTTTTCCTCATCGAGTTCATCGGAATCATCACTTCTTTGGATCTTACTTCAGGCTCATGTTAATGACAATGGTCAAGGGTCTCATCCTATTTCAACAGTCTCTTTTCTCCAAATATAGTATTTCTTAGAGTCCTTGATGAATATATCACACATTTTCATTGAAAGCTTGGTTGGATAATCATATTATGTAGCAGGCAGTCCTGTTGCTTCTACTGAGTGTTACTGTATCTTTTGGGCTCTCCTAGGAACCACTTTTATTTCTTCTAGGTACCATAGTGCCTAAGAGGTGATGACTATTGATGACCATTGCATCCTTGGGTATCACCACACTTCAGGCACCCTGTATCTCTCAGGCCTTGCTATTTTTACCACCAGGCACCAAAAGCTCAGGTCATGTCATCATTTTTTGTCATTTCCAGTTAGGCACCACAACTAATGAAATGAATTTTTCATGGGATCAAAACCACTCAGGGGTCTGTGGAGAAATGGGGAGAGAAATATTGTCTCCCCTTTGTGTTTTATCCCGTGGCAGGTGAGAAGCAAGAATGAGCCTTCTGCTAGTAATAATTTCGTCATACCTGTCTTTTCTTCTTTTTTTCCTTTTTCTCCTTTCTTTTTCTTTTTCTCTTTCCATCCCTACCCCTCCCTTCTCTTCCTTTCTTCCCTCCCCCCTTCCCTTTCTTTCTTAATTTCTCTCCTTTCTTCCTCTTTTTTTTATCTTTTCCTAAGACAAGGCATTAGTCCTTGTGTGTAAATGAACAGAGCTTTCTGAGTGTTCTTTCTCTTATTATGTAAATTGTTTTCCAGAGACTTCTACATCTCTCAAGTAATGATATTGTGGAAGTCAAGATCAACTGATTAAAAAGATATGCTGTGATCGGTTCTATAATATAGTAGGACTCAAAAATAACCATGGAGTGAATGAATAAAATATGGAGTATCAACTTAGTGTAGTCTGAAATCACTGTACAGAATTATTTTGGTGAATCTTTTATTTCTTCTGAAATTCTTTAAAAAAAAGGTATGCTTTTATTCAACATTGCACCTTCTAAAGCTCCATGCTTAATAGCTTGCTTGTAAAGGCTTAAACATATTTTTGAAGTAATGAATGTTTCCTTTACAGTTGCACTAAAAATACATAGGTAAAATATGGCTGATAACTGGTATGTAGTCCAAAGTTCACATTTGGGTAGCCTTAGTGTTTCTTGCATATTATAATTTAATTTTTACTAAATTGTATTTTTTAATCCTAAGGGATAGGTTTTTGTCCTCTATGATCTTCTAATTTTACATCTTTTTAACTTTAACTAACTATAGGCATTAGACATTTTGTAAAACATTCTTTTTATATCATTTCTATCAGAATAAATGACTTTTTTAAAACAAGTAAGAAAACAACTAATACTGTCAAAAAAGTCAATATAACACAAAGCTACAATCGCAAAATGTTATCAATGTTTTAAAAAAAATAAATTTGTCCCGGGTCTTATACTAAGCATTTTTTATGCCCTGTGTTCATTATAATTATTTATATGCTAGAAAGAAATATTTAAAACACTTTTTCTTCTTTTAGCAGTAGGTCATTATCTCATATAATATTTCATCTAATAGTATTTGAATGTTGTTAAGGTAGGCTGTGGGAACAGCAGTAAAGATGCCCTAAAGGAAAGTATTCACTTAGTGACAGGAGCTGAAAGATTTTCAAAATTTATGGAAGGAATAAAACCCTAAAATAGGCTGAGTTGTTTACTCAAAGCTGAAATTAGGCTGATAATTTAGGGTGGGAAAATTTGAGGTGAGACAGGTGTGACAATATTAGCATGATTCTTTCCAATCCTAATTTAAATGGTATTATGATGTTACCAGACAACTGTAGTGTCTTTGTTAGTCTTGTGTATCTAAACAGGATATTCATGTTAATTTCGAGAGCAAGGGTTTTAAATATACAATTGAGCCTTGAACAATTTGGGGCTTAGGGCCAAGTTACATGCAATGAGGTAACAGTACAATCAATGACTGACTTCTAATCAGAAACAAGAGTCCAGAAGACATTGACTGATATGTTTAAACTGTTGAAACTGTCCACCAAGAATTTTATAACCAATGAATCTAGCATACCTGCTCTAAAATTTCTAAAGGAAGTTCTTTAGGCTGAAGGGAAAGGAGTCAGATAGTAACTCAGATCTATAAGGAGAAATAAAGTATACAAGAAATGATAACTATGTTGGTAAATATAAAAGATTAAATTTTTCTTTCTTTATCTTAAAAACTTTTAAAGGCATATGGTGGCTCAGAGCAAATATTATAGAAAAATTGTCATGCTATTATTGTAGGACCTTATACTTATGCTATAATGCACAATACACTGCTATTTTTGCTTTGGTTAGTAATTTACCTTTTATAAAAATTAAAAACAAAAAATAAAATTTATACTTACCTCTATTTATGATGTTTTCAGTGTTCTTTATTTCTTGATGAAAATCCAAGTTTCTCTCTAGTATATTTCTTCTGCTTGAAACGTTTCCTTTAAACTTTGTTATAATATGGATTAGTTGGCAATAAATTCTCTAAGTTTTTCTTTCTCTGATAAAGTCTTATTTTATTTTGAAATATATTTTCAGAGTATAGAATATTTAGTTAACAGTTTCTTTTCTCTTTCAGCACTTTAAAGATGTCACTATATTGTTTCTGGCTTGCATTGTTTCTGATGAAATGTTTGCTACAATTCTCATTTTTGTTCCTTTGTTATGTGTCTTTTATCTTTGGCCTTTTCCAGATAGTCTTTTCTTACCTTTTGAGTAGTTTGAACATGGTGTGTGTGTGTGTGTGTGTGTGTGTGTTATATTTATCCTGCCTAATGTACATTGAGATTCTTGGATCTCTTTTGAAAAATTTTCAACCATTAAGTCTTCAAATATTTATTTTTCCTAGTTCTCTTTCTTTCTTCTTTTAGAGTTCTAATGATATACGTTCTGGGCTGTTGCTATTGTCTCGCAGCTCATGGATTCTTTTTTTTTCCTTTCCTATATTTTTGTGTTTGTGTTTCAGTTTTGGTTATTAATCTATTTTCACTTTCATTGATTCTTTCCTCTGCTACGTTGAGTCTAGTTATGAATCTATCAAAGGCATTCTTCGTTTATGTTCTGATGGTTTTCATTTCAAGTCTGTCCATTTAATTCTTAAGTTTCTTCTTTCTGGTGAAATTTCCCATTTGATTATAAATGTTATCTATCTTTTTCACTGGGACCTTTTACATATTAAAGTTATTTTAAGTTTCCTGTGTTATAGTTCTTATATTTAGGAAGTCTTGTTTTCTTTTGTCTCTTGAAAGTTTCTTGTTAATGCTTCCTTTTATGCCTTTAATTTTTTTGTTGAGAGCTGAGATTTGTGTAGGATAATAGAGACTGAGATAAGTAGATTTTATGCCTGGAAATGGGTGCACATTTTCTTTTGCTAGGCCTCTGTGTGGAGGGTTGAGTCAATTGTTCAGTAATTAAAGTGAGTTTGGTCTACACTGTTGCTGTGATTAACTTCCATGCACCACACACTTCAAATTCCTCTAGCATTACCTGGCATTAAGGTGGGGGCTGGTTTGCCAAAAGGTTTTTATCTTCTTTTGGCCTTCTCTTCGAGCTTGTATATTTGAGAGGGTCTTTCTTTACCTTCTTTCCTTCCCTTCTTTCTCCCAGGTGGTGGGGCTAGGAACAGGATGACATCCCCCATTGTTCTGGCTCAGCATCAGCCTTAGGTAGGCACCATGTACCTGGATTCTGGTTGCGAAGAGGGCTTTCTCAGTGATCCTCCTTTCTTGTCCCAATTGGTTTCAGCTTGAAATTTATTTTTCTCTTCCCTCAGGAGGAAAGGGATTTTTCTCTTTCCTTCTTTCAGCTATGCCAGTGCCATAAAGAGAACAGCTTCACTAGTGTCCTTAAGGGCAACAGGGTTTGCTGCTCTTCACCCAGTAGTTTATGGCTTTTGTTCCATAAGGGAAATAGTAAAGAAGGATCTGGGCAGAGTATCATGCTTTTTTTATTCAGTACTTTCGCTCGTTTTAAACTTTCCTATGTCTTCTTTTACTCAACAGTTATTTGAAATGCTTCCATGTTGTTTTGGGTATAGTTTGTTCACTAATATTACTGGAAGGATGTCACTTATCAATATACTATTTATTCATTCTACTATTACTAGATATTTGGGATGTTTCCAGTTTGGGTCTATTATTAATAGAGTTGCTGTATATATTCTTGTACATGAGTTTTGGTAAATTTGTATATTTTGTTTCTGTTGAGTTTATTTATATCTATGAGATAAGTGCTGAATCATAAGTTATGCATATAATTAGCTTTAGGACACCCTGCTTGATGATTTTCAGAGTCATTATACCAATATACATTCCCACTAGGAATGTAAGCAAGTTTTTCTCCAAATCCTTTCCAGTCCTTGGAATTTTCTCTCTTTTTCAAGTAGCCATACCATAGAATATTAAACTGTTTTCATTTTTATTTCCCCCATGACTAATGAAGTTGGCCACCTTTTCACATGTTGGTATTTAGTTAGCCACTTTTTGAATTGCCTGATCAAATTATTTATTCATATTTCCACAACTCATATTTTGTTCGTATTTATATGACTGGTACAGAATGCAAAAATTCGATATGGACTACATATATATGTCAACTCATTTAGGGTTCTGCACTGTAGTGGGTGGCGGTGCACTTTCAACGAATGTGAGGGAGAGGATTATGGATGATTTTATTTCAATTTCTATCTTTATATTTATTCTAAATGTTATACAAAGAACATATATATACACATACATGTATATGTATGTATATAAAACTCAAATCAGTAAAAAAGTTTGAAAACTGAAAATTAAGTCTTGTCATGACATATTGTTTGCTGATATGTATTGATATGTGCACTATAATTTTGATTCATGAATTGATCCAATCAGCAAAATGGTAAAATCTGGCTAGAGATTTAGAACTTTTAAAATGGCAAAAGGAGGAATTATGCATGTTTTATTGAGTCTTTCTACAGTGTTTATATAACATGAATAAATAAGTGAATGGGTGAATAATTGAATGGATGGGTGAATAAATGACCCAGAACCCCCTTTTGTGATTAATGAATAATCTCTACACTTACTACTCATAAGTGCTATAAAATTTTTTATTTTCAGTGTACTTATAGTAAATCATTAGTCTCAAAACCTGTGTTGGCTTAATTATAAAGGATTATATAATGTTCGAGGTTATTAATTGAAATGATAGTTGTCTTTTTGGAAAGAAATGATATTCTTAGTGAGTTAGTTGTACAACTTTTTTTTTGGCTTATAAACAGCAGAAATTTATTTCTCACAGTTGTGGAGGTTGGGACATCTAAGATCAAGGTGCTGGCAGATTCAGTGTCCAGTGAAAGTCCACTTCCTGCTTCATAGACAAGTTGTATAACATTTTGAATAGAGAACAGTTTGATTTATAAGTTCTAACTGATGGCTTATCATTTTTATTATCTTTGTGATCTCAGTATTTCCTTATTAAAGGTGCGTTTTTTGCCTGTTTAGGATAGAATTTACTAAGATTTGTGTTAGATATTATACAGAGTTTTAAAATAGTAAACTGACATTTTATAAAATATGAAACTCCTTTACAACATTATTAAAGGCAGGACTTATACCTTTATGTAGAGTGTAAGATGAATAGTATACATTTTAAAGCAAATAGTTGATATGTAATAAACAATATGTTTGCTATAATGTTTCCCCAAAGTCAATTAAAAAACACTCAGTTTTTATATTAGAATATGAAAGGTCATGAGAAAAGTGGTTGGATTTATTGCTTATGAGTTATCTAAATGGAACACATCTATACCGTCCCACCAAAACAATTTCATCTGCTTTAGTCACTTTTAGTACAGCTTAAAATATAATTCATTAAATAATATATCTGCAACCCACTGATTGTAGATATTGTCCTATGCAAAATGTAAAGCTAACGGTAAATTATGTTCTTCAGAAGTATAGTAGCCTTTGCAAATTGCTTGGAATTAATTTGTTTTGAGTAAACGAAAATTAGTCTGTTAAATGAAGCTTATAAAGAAAAAGGATTACAAAAGGGTAGGAGACCATCTCACCAGGATGGCTTAAAACCCACACATTTATATGAGTCAGGAGAAGTACTGTGCTTTAAAAATGATCTTATTCTTTCCAGTTGCCTGAGCTTTGTGCCTCCTGATGTGATCCGGGGATCTGGCAAAATAGAAACAAATTTAGAATCTTACTCATTAGAATACTGAACTCATCTGTCAGCAGGATTGACAAGGCCTTAGACAAAGCATTTGGCCTGGCACACAACCTGTACTGAGATTTTCCTGTGGCTATAATGTAGCACACCTGACAGATGTTTGAGTCATTTAACACAGCAGGAGGTACTCATAAACACCACAGACTGGCATTCAACATGATAGGGATTATTTTTCTTTTGTCTGCCTGAAGTTATGTGGCCTATAATCAACAAAGGATTTAGGCGTAACTAGCTAAAACATAGGGTGTGATATCCTTTATATGCAGCTTTATATGCAGTATTTCTCTTGCTTATAAAGCTTACACAATGTCCCAGAAGCTGAGATACTTTTTTGACACAGGTGAAATACATTTTACATATATTTTCCTTCTCATAATCAGAACTGCTTAGAAAAGAAAAGCATCAGGAAATAAATTTGCTCATGAAGTAAAGATAATATATCACCTCTTTATTTTCTTGATGATTCCTTAAAGATGTAACAGGCTTTACTAAATCCATGTTAATTTTTAAATTCAACATGGTAGTGATGAAATAGAACTGCAAGGACACTATTTACATTAAGAAATTTTTTTTTCTGTTGAATTTTTTATTAAATTTATTTAGGTGACATTGGTTAATAAAATTATATAGGTTTTAAGTGTATAATTATATAGGTTTAAGTGTATAATTATATAGGTTTTAAGTGTATAATTCAATAATACATCATCTGTATATTGCATTGTGCGTTCACTCCCCAAAATCAAATTGCAAGGACACAACTTAAAATGTCTCAATAACAATGTGTCTGAATCAGAAAAAGAACAGCAGAAATAAATGTACACTATCTGTAATTCTAAAAATTGTACTCTATGCCCTAAGGGATGGAGATAGGTGCTATTAATTTAAATGCCATGTTTGCATAGAATAAAGCACAAAAATTTTAAATTTGGCTTTATTAAAGTTTTTTTTTTTTTTTAGTTCAAGTTTCTCATTTAGGTAATTAGCAGTTGGAAGAAGTGCTCATTGATAAAGTTTATTTAGGTTCTTTGGGGAGCAGTAACAGGCCGGAGGCCACAGTACTTTCAAAACAGCATTTTATTGCATTTACAAATTATTACATAATCAAAATCATCTTGCCGTCTACAACTATAAAAGGACTTTGAAAATAGGAACGTTGAAAATACCTTAAAGGAACAAATAAATACCACAATTGAAAGATGGTACCACTTTGGCACACATAACTTATTTTAGAAGGTTTTTTTTTTTTTGAAGCATTAATTTGTTAGGAAAAAATTTCAGATTTTTTTGGCATAGGTCATGGCTTTTTTTCAGTTCGCTTTAGTGTTCAATGATTTGCTGGACACAGCAGCATGTGCAGATGCGGAAACTGTTTTGTCCTAGGAAATAACCATAGTTTAGCATTTATGTGTCAAGATAAGTTGTAGAAGTTAATGAAAACATTCTTTAAGGCTATGCCCAAACACAAGGAATAGTTGGAATTCAGAAAAACATGTACATGTCAAAAAGGTTGAAATTTAGTTAAGCACTTTATCTTTCCAATGTTTTATTTATTCCTCTTGCTAGCTACAGTTTACTAACTGCTTTCCTAATTCTCATATTCTGTCATATTTCCAGGCTGATGACCCATCCTGAAATTTGATTTTTGATCCATTGGTGGTGATATTTTGAGCAAGGTTTTTCTTAGCTAGCTTCAGGATTAGATAGTCTGTCCTGCTAGCTACTTTGGAAGGAAGCCTCTTAAATCCAATGTGATCTGTATATGTATATCTGTGGCTCTGCTTTCATTTTAAACAAATCTATGCAGAAGAGGAGAGATCAGAGCTTTGAAACGATAGAAATGAGATCTATACTGTAGGTACTGAATATATGCTACTCCTTTAATGGGAAAATTTTGCCTTCAGATTTAAACCCAAATTCCATTTCTTTAGGAAAGCCTACCAACCTTTCTGACTAACTCGAGTGCCCCTATTATGTGCTTTCAAAGCACCCTTAAGCACTTCTTTTTAATGAGTGCCACCATTGTGGTTTCACATTTATTTTCGGTTATTCGGTTAATATTTGTCTTGCCCACTAAATTTCAAGCGCCGTAGCTACGAGGCTTGTGTCTGTTTTTTTCATTCTTATAACCTTGGTAGGTACTCCATTAATGGTTGTCAAATGAATGTATTTTATAAAGCACTGCTTTATATTGTGTATATAATTTTGTAATGTTTAATTATAATTTGAAGCAGTCTTAAAACATATACTTTACTAGCATTTTGCTCTGTGTATATTGTATGTTTTGGGGTTTGGGGTTTTTCTTTTGGCAGACCCATAAATAATATCCATTTTTTCCTCCTCTCCACTGTGGAACCAATTGAGAGATGTATTGTCTCTCAAAATTCAGACACAGAGAAAGAATAAGACATGGCTTGGGTGTGTGACCATAGTGCTTTTAGTAATCGATATCTTTACTCATTTCGACTTTACTCACCAGGTCCTTACTTGGGAGCAAAGTAGAGTAAAAATTACTTTTGATCAATGGGTACCTGAGGAGTGGGAAACACCTCTAAGGAGAAAACACTGGGAAAGGATTTAGAGATGTCTTGAGAGATCTTGAAGTCAGGGGAAGTAAAAGGGCTGAGAACATTTTGCCTCAGCAGTCACCTACTGTCTTTTCACCCAGAGACTGAAAAACAAGGACCATTGAGCAGGAAGAGAAACTCTTTAGATTCCTGCTCCATCTCCTTATGTTCAGGCCTGAAGTGAAAAGACTGAAAACTCTGTGAATTTTAAGAAAATGTGTCATCTGGAAAAATGGAATAAACTTTTCTGAACTTTGATATCTTAACCTTAAAAATTTCAGGGATAGTCTTTATTCTTTTCATATTACAGCAGATAACCAACCTGTTCCCTGTTTTTCCTCATCCCCTCCCAAGACATCAAAGTCATAATTATAAGGCAGCAATGTATACACAGTGTTAAATGCTTCACATGTGCAATCTCATTTTATCGAGGAAATGTGACGAGTGGTGTAGATTAAGATCCTGGTTAAATGATGCCACATACATAATGTGTTCAGTAATGTAGTTCCTGACCACATGGTCAGTGCTCTGTAAAATACTGGCTATTATTCCAATGATGATAATTACTATAGAATAAAATAGAATGGAATTTCTCATTGTTCAACTTACCCAAGTACTGCTCAGTGCTGGGGTTTCCTCTTCTCTAACACACCCACTCTTCTGGGTGTTGAGGGCCTCCTCTCTATCTTCTGGGGAACGTGGAATATTCTGGACTTTCAAAAGAGTGTGCATGGGAACACAGTCTGTGTGGAGCTCAGCAAAGTCTAAGGCAGGCATCTCTTAACTGACCCATACTCTTTAGTGAGATGAACAGCTAGTGTGGCTTCTCTGTCTGGGTAAGCATTCGTGCTTCCTGCTATCTCACATGGCTCCACGGGTTAGGCGCCTGAAAGTGTTTGATGCTGACCTCACTCCTCTCCACCTGGTCCTCTCAGATTCGGTTCCCCCTACTCCCATCTTTGACTTCCACTAAAGTCACATCCCATACACCAACTTCCCCTATCCCTCCCCATACTTCTGGTGACTCACATCTCTTTCTCCAAGGAAGTATGGATGGAATGATTTAGTTCTTCTCGTCTTTCCACATTTATTACTTTGACTGTGAAAAGCTCCTTTTCCTTCTCCTCCTCTTCTATCTCCTTCTCCTCCCTCACTTCTTTATTCTAAAAAGTCCTGCTCTAGAAGTAAAAGATAAAATCAAACATTGATTATATTTCAATCTATTCCCCCCCGCCACCTCCACTTCACTATAGCAACATTCTTCTCCCTAAAGTAATGATGAAGACTTTTATCTACTAGGGAAAAAAGTCACTTTTAAAAAGTGGGGCAGGTAAAATAACATGGGAGAAATAAAGTAACATCCAAGATAGTATTTCACTACATTATTATTTTTGACTTTCAAATTAACACTCTCAAACAACACACACCCTTGTTTTATCAGCAAAAAGACTAGCACACTGACAATGCAAGTATCTTGCTCTCAGTCTACAGCCAGGACTCTGGCTCCAAAGTGCATGCTAGATAGAGAGCTTCTCCAAGGAAGAAGCACTGAAATGTTCTCCCTCACCTCAGAACCTTCACACACACTGCTTTCTTTGCCCAATGCTTGGCTAATCCCTACTGTTGTATATCCCAGAGTTTGCACGGAATGATCCATTAAAATGTGGAAAGAAAACATTACAACTTCAGTTTCTGTATTTCTAACTTTGGAAATGCAGGGTGATCTCCATATACGCACTTCCAGATGATTTGTCTCTTTTAGAGAGCCCTTTTGGCTTTTCCAGGCAGAGGGTACGCACCGATCCCTCATGTTCTTCTAAGGAAAGGAGCATATATCAATCTCCTGAGAGTTTCTGTTGAAATTTTTCATTAGACTTTGGCTTAGGGAGTTTTTCTCTCATCTCTCCTACTTCTCCAAAAATGTCCTCTTCAAGTTGTCTATTTTTCTATGTAGATAAAGGACATAGTATTGTATGTATGGCTTTGACTACTGGTCTACAATCTTGAAATCTAAGAAACTCAAAAAAAAAATGAACATATCTATATCTACCTCATGGATCTATATGTTTGATATATTGGCAGCAATACCTGATTTAAACTAACATGAGGCTATTTAATCTTTATAACCTTTTAAAAAATTCTACTTGGTGGGAATATACATACATTTTGCGGCAGAAATGTTAATATATAATATTCACTGAAGGTGTTATATAATATACAGTACTATCTAAAGTAAAAAAAAATCAATTATAAAGTATATCTGTGATAGTCAGTTTTATGTGTCAACTTGTTTGGACCATGGAGTATCCAGATATTTGGCTAACATTATTTCTGGATGTTTCTGTGAGGATGATTTTTAGCATTGGAATTGGTAGGCTGTGTGAAGCAGACTGCCCTTCCCAGTGTGGGTGGGATTAACCACTTTTTTGAGGGGCTTGAATAAAACAAAAGGTGAAGGAGGAGAGAATTTGTTCGCTCTACCTGACTGCTGAGCTGGGACATCAGTCTTTTCCTGAACTTGGACAGTGACTTACACCATTGACTCTCTGGTTCTCGGGCTTCAGGCTCGAACCGAAACTATATCACTCACTTTGCTACGCTCCAGCTTGCAGACGTCAGATCTTGGATTTCTCAACCTCCATAACTGCATGAGCCCATTCGATATATTAAATCTCCCTCTCTCTTCCTTTCTCTCTATCCTGTAGGTTCTGTTTTCTTGGAGAACCCTGACTAACACAACATCTTTCCTCAACTCATAAGAGTTTCTGCAGCTCCACAGAGGCGCCTTTATTTATTTATTGGATATTTGCATCCTGATGGAATACCTACACCCATTTTGGTGTTGTATATCTATTGTTTATCATTTTAGTCTAAATGCCCATTCTAACATTTTGTTATCTATTAACATTTTTCTTCAAGTTGTTAGAATTATATTTATATTTTTTTCTGAAGAGTTGCCATGCATAAGGCAGGATGCAAAAGGACCAGTCTTACTAAACATGGTGAAAACATGAGTTATTTTTACAAAGGAATTATCATCTTAAGGGACCAATAGACTTCTAAAGCAAAGCTAGAAGTCAGTGCTTTCAGTATCATTATGTGACTTTTCAGAGCATATTCTCTCATATCTCAAAAGATTTCTGTTCCTTTTACATTTTTCTGCCAGAGATCATGAAGATGATGACAAAGAAATGTGTCATTAAAATGAATTTTATTTGGTTTACGATTTTGTGTAAAAATTTTTTAAAAAATCAATACATTGGATTATGTATTTTCTAAATATTTTCTCTATTGACTACTAAAGGGTTTACATTTAAATTAATGGATATAGAAAACATATAATTTCTTTGTAAAACAAGTAGAGTGGCTTTGTGAAAATCCTTTAAAGAAATAAATCGTTTAGAAGAATAGACTTAAAAATCTTGGAGAACCTGAAAAATACTAATATGCTGTAATTTCCACATTTGCCACAAGATGGCGGCAAATTCCTTTGTTTAGTTTCTAAAATTGTTATCCTTTTCCCAGGTTAAAAAAAAAATTAAATCTATTCGTGTTTCTTGAACATTGCTGCAGTAGATATGAACTAGCTGGATATTGCAAACTCAGATTTAACATTCCGTCCTCCAGACAGAATTCCCACCTTTATTGTCATTTGTATCAATTACCTCATAGTTCCCCTTATAGTGGAAGCATGGGGAAATTTATTTTCTTCCTTCTTTTTTCTGATGTATCTCTAATCCTTACCATCAAGCTAATTCTTTGGTTTTTGTTTTCATTGTCAAGCAGATTAACCTCCTCCTCTCCTCTACTCCTTACATTAAAATTGCTTTTAACTGGACTTTGACGATTACCTGCTTATTATAGCAACTACCTGGTTTCTAGACTCCAAAATACATTCCAAAATAATGTAACTTAGGAAAACACTATTACTTAGCAGTAAAGAATCAAGGACTATTATGATTGTATCACTGTCATGACTCAACTTCTTACTATCTCTAAAATCAAGGCCTTTCATCCTTTTCTTTTTCTCCAGCTTCACTCCAAGAAATATTCTCAACTCATTCTCCCCATCTCAATTAAGGTAAGTCTTATTACTGTAACCAGCATGCAGCTCATTTATTCTCATGACCATCTTCACACATGTAATTTTTAGTATGCCATGCATGTCTACCACCTCTTTGCCTTTTCATCTCTTTCTTATAAGATTATTGAAAACTTGATTCTTCTCGAAAGTATACCTTACCCCAGAGTAGCTCAATGTCACCTTACTGTCTGGTTCAGCCTTCTTAGAAACAGTATACTTGCATATATCTCTCTATCTACACATAGAGTTACATAATATTTTATGCTTTTTTGGAAAATGCCCTTTAATTTTTTACATATTTTTAAATTAGTGATTTTTATTTTTCAGAAGCACCAGTGCATTAGAGAATAAAGTTTAATATTCTATTGACTTTCACTTAATTTGTCCCCTAATTACATCTACAGTATATAAGTTATTCAATACATTTTTTGATCTCTTTACATGTATCAGAATATAACACAGTAATCTTTGCATAATATTTCAACATGTCAATGATTAAAGATTCAATGGAATTTTTATTATCTGGTTTGCTTTCTATGTTTGAAGGCCTAAATATAATTCTGACCAACTTTTGCCATAAAACCAAACTAATTATATTTTTATAATGTGATCTATAGATATATGAATTAATCCATTAATATCATAAGGAGATATAAGACTTTGAAAGATTACCTAATGAGTCCACTACAGAAAATCATATCCAAACTTTCCACATAAGATATATCTTCATTAGTTTCTGTGGAGATTATAGAGAAAATTATACAGTTTCCCTCAGTTATTATTTCTTTATATCTCTCAACAGTTACTGGCTATATATTCTTTGTTTTTGCCCCAAGCAGATGTTTCAGCTTATATAATAGTGTGTGCGAATTTACCTGAGGCTAGTGTGGTTTTGCATTATTATAATATCATATTTGATCTAATGCCTTGACAACTGGTCTATTTTAATCCTAGGGACATTTTGATTCATATGATGGATAATATTCCCCTCTTAACTTTTTTTCATTTTGCAATAGCAAATTTGGTTCACCTCTAGTAACTGTGCAGTACTGTTTGAGTATGCTAATTTTATCCTTGGATTTATTATTTTTTTTTTACCCAATTCTTTCTGTCTCTCTTTTCCTAATCTTTCTTAATTACTTGTTCTTACTGTTTCCTCACATATATTTTTTCTGAAAATTTTTTTATTTTAAATTTTTTATTGAGGTATAATTAACACATAACATTATATTAGTTCCAGGTGTGCAACATAATGATGCGATGTTTATATGTATTGCAATATGATCACCATTAGTCTAGTTAACGTCCATCACCACACATAATTACAACTTTCTTTTCTTGTGATGAGAACTTTTAAGATCTACTTTCTTAGCGACTTTCAAATATACAATAGAGTATTGTTAATTATAGCCACCATGCTATACATTACATCTCCATGACTTATTTATTTTATAACTGCAAGTCTGTACCTTTTGACCATCTTCATTTATTTCACCCAACTCTCTTACCTCCTGCCTATGGTAACCACCAATCTGTCCTCTGTATCTATGAGTTTCCTTTTTCTTTTAGATTCCACATATAAATGAGATCATACAGTATTTGTTTTTCTCTGTCTAACTTATTTCACTTATGAATAATGGAATGTGAATAATGCAATGAATAATAAAATAATGCCCTCAAGATCTATCCATGTTGCAAATGGCAAAATGTCCTTTCTTATTATGACTGGATGGTATTTCATTTTGTGTGTGTGTATCACATTTCTTTATTTGTTCATCCATTGATGGACACAGGTTGCTTTCACATCTTGGCTATTGTGAATAATACTGCAATGAACATGGGGGTGCATATATCTTCTTGAATTGGTGTTTTTGTTTCCTTTGGATAAATACCTAGAAGTAGAACTGCTGGATCATATGATAGTTCTATATTAATTTTTTAAGGAACCTCTATACTGTTTTCCATAGTGGCTGCACCAAATTACATTCCCATCAACAGTATACAAGAGTTTCCTCTCCAACACTTGTTATTTCTTGTTTTTTTTTGTTTGTTTGTTTTTTGTTTTGTTTTTAATAATAGCCATTCTAACAAATGTAAGGTGGTATCACATTGTAGTTTTGATATGCACTTCCCTGATCATTAGTGGTGCTGGGCATCTTTTCATGTACTTGTTGGTCATCTGTATGTTTTCTTTGGAATAATGTTTATTCAGATCCTCTGTCCATTTTTGCATTGAATTGTTGCTTTTTTCCCTGCTATTGAATAGTATCGGTTTTTATATATTTTGGATATTAACCTTTTATCAGGTATATGATTTGCTAATATTTTCTCCCATTCAGTAGGTTACCTTTTCACTTTATTGATTGTTTCCTTTGCTGTACAGATACTTTTTAGTTCTAGATGTGGTCCCGCATGTTTATTTTTGTTTTTGTTGCCTTTGGATTGGATGTCAGTCAGATCCAAAAAATCTTTGCTGAGGCTGATGTCAGGGAGTTTTCTGCTTATGTTTTCTTCTAGGAGTTTTATGGTTTTAGGTTGTACATTTAAGGCCTTTATCCATTTTGAGTTAATTTTTGTGTATGGTGTAAGATAGTGGTTCAGATTCATCCTTTTACATATGGATATTCAGTTTTCCCT
>NW_006431925.1:3143778-3145559 GCF_000325575.1 Pteropus alecto | reverse complement strand
TGAAGAGAGCATCTTTTCCCCATTATATAGTCTTGACTCCTTTGTCATAAATGAATTGACAGTAGATGCATGAGTTTATTTCTGAGGTCTCTATTCTGTTCCATTGATCTATACATCTGTTTTTGTGCCAATACCATACATACTGTTTCAATTACTACAGCTTTATAATATAGTATGAAATAAGGATGTGTGATGGCTTAAACTTTGTTCTTCTTTCTCAAGATTGCTTTGGTTATTCAGGGTCTTTTGTGTTTCCATATAAATTTTAGGATTGTTTTTTCTATTTCTGTAAAAATGCCATTGGAATAATAGGGTTTGCATTGAATCTGTAGATTGCTTTGAGTAGTATGGATATTTTAACAATATTAATTCTTCCCATCTTTGGAAAGAGCACAGGATATGTTTTCATTTATTTATATCTTCTTTAATTTCTTTCATTGTTCATTTATAGTTTTCAATGTATAGATTTTTCACCTTCCTGGTGACATTTATTCCTAGGTGTTTTATTCTTTTTGATGTAATTATAAATGGGATTGTTTTCTTAATTTCACTTTCTGATAGTTTCTTATTGTGTATAAAAACACGGCAGGTATTTGTATATTGATTTTGTATCCTGCAACTTTACTGAATTCATTCATAAGTATATTTTCTAAGTAATTTTAACTCTTTTGTCTGAGATAAGTCATGAATAGATATATATTTTTTGATATCTAAACATGACATTCTATTGCACAGTAGAGGACTATCCAAGTCCCAGAGCCCAAGACACTTTATAGATATAATGATAGAGATACTGAAGAGCCAAGAGAATCAGGATAATCTGTAAGCTACACTAAATTAGATGTAGTCCCCTGCATTAAGACACCACTGATGAATAATATTTCCCCGAGAACTGTATTTCCTCTAGTTTCAAAGCATTATGATCAGAGAATATGGTTGGTATGATTTCAACCCTCTTTTATTTGTGAGGCTATCTCCGTGTCCTAGTATGTGGTCGATTCTTGAGAATGTTCCATGTGCACTAGAGAAAAATGTATAAGCAGCTGTTTTGGGATGGAAGGCTTGGTAAATGTCAATTATGTCCAGTTGGACTAATGTGTCATTTAAGGATGGTATTTCCTTATTGATTTTCTGTTTGGATCATCTGTCCATATCTGACAGTGGTGTAGTTAAGTCCCCTATGACGATAATGTTTTGGTCTGTTTCTCCCTTTAGTCTATTAAGTAATTGCTTTACATATTTTGGGGCTTCCCGATTGAGAGCAGAGATATTAATAAGTGTCAAGTCTTCTTGGTTTGTGATTCCCTTTATCATTATGAAATGTTCCTCAGTATCTTTCTTTACCTTTTTTATTTTGAAGTCTATTTTGTCTGATAATAGTACCACTACTCTCACTTTTCTCTGAATGCCGTTTGCTTGAAATATCATTTTCTACCCTTTCACTCTGAGTCTATATTTGTCTTTGGAGCTGAGATGTTCTCCTGGAGGCAGCATATGGTTAGGTTTTGTTTTTGATCCATTCTACAATTTTGTGACTTTTTATTGATGAGTTCAGTCCATTTACATTTAGGGGGATTATTGAAATATGAGGTCTTCTTATAACCATTTTATCTTTTGCTTTCTGGTCACTCGGTGTTTCCATTGCTTCCTTGTCCTTGTGTTTCTGTTGTCTTTATTTTGGTTGGCTTTTGTGGGTTTTCCCTCTGGTTCTTCTTGTTTTATGTTATACACTTCAGTTCTGAATCTTTGGTGTGTGGTTACCATTATGAATATGAAAAGGA
>NW_006431925.1:3099639-3143168 GCF_000325575.1 Pteropus alecto | reverse complement strand
CTCATCAACTATTTGTCTGAAAATGCTTTCTAATCCCTGCTCTTTTTCCTCCCCTTTGATAATGCCCATTATTCTTATGTTTCTTCTCCTGATGATATCAGCTAGTTCTTGTATTTCTCTTTCATTATTTTTCATTCTTTGGGTTCTCTCTTCTTTCTTCTGATTTATTTCTAGATTTCTGTCTTCGATATCACTGATCCTTTCCTCCATTTGGTCGACTCTATTTCCCAAGTTTGCTATTTCATTTTTCAACTCTTGCAGTATATTCTTCATCTCTAGAAGTTCTATTTTGTTCTTTTTAATGGTGTCAATCTCCTTGCTCTGCTCTTCTAGTTGTTTTTTCAGTTACTGAAATTGTTAATTTGAGTTGTTTTAGATCTCATTTGAGTTTTTTCAGAAGTACCATCCTGAATTCTCTGTCATTTAAGTTTCATATTTCTATGTTTTTAAGCTTATTTTCTGGAGATTTTTCTCTTTCTGAGATGCCTTGTCACCTTGGTTGTTCATGGTGTTTAATGGACTATTTCTTCACCTGGGCATTAATGGAAGTGTAATCTGTTGTTTTCCAGAAAGAAGATTTATAAAGGTCTCTCTTTAGCTTGTTGCAGAGAAGGTGCTTTTTTTTTTTTTTGGTTTTTAGTAGGGGGCATCTAAGCTTCTTGGATCCTTGCTTTATATAAAGCCTTAAAATGCCTTTCTAAAAAATTTTCTTGTAGATATTTAATCAATCTCACTACCCTCAGTTTCAGTCCCTGTCAGTGACAGTCTCGGCAGCATTTGCTCAGATTCCCCTGGGACTCCGCAGTGATCAGTCTCAGAGGGTATAGAGGGAGAGGCTCTCTGGGTTGGGAATTGGAGGCTGCAGCTCAGCCTCAGTTTTGTAACCGAGGCTGGCAAAAATCAACTGTTCTTCCTCTGCAGTACCATCCTGCTTCTCTGCTTTCTGCCTTGATGACTGGGCCCTGCAGCTTTTCCAGGTAGGGCTGTTCTGAGAACTTGCAGGATCTCACTGCTCCTTCTTCCCTCCCCCTCCTCGTGCAGGGAGCTCCTGTGGCTGTGAGAGGCAGCTTCTTTGTTTCTCCCAGTCCACCGCCCGACATCCGGGTCCCCATCTGTGGTAGCACTTATGCGCAGATCCCATACTCAGACATTCTGGTGTGCAGTTTGGTTGTTTTTTTGTTGAGTTTTAAATGTTCAGCTTATTGTTGTTTCAAGGGGAGAGATCTGGGGACGTCTCTCACTCTGCCATGTTTCCAAAGATCAGAATTGCATTTCCTAAGCAAAAAGAGTTAATACTGGAAAAATTCATGCCTCTATATTCTCCCCAAACTACAACATGTAAATAAACACCCATTCTCAGATTTTGTTTTTGGCAGTATGATTGACTAGTCTTAAACTTCCTGCTACAAAATATTTTAAAAATGTATAATCTAGTTTGCAAGAAAGTAAAGGATCATAAGGGCACAATGTAACGAAAGAACAGAAAACCAAAATAATAAGCTGTCTCTAGTGCCTAGATTGTCTTGGGGGTACTGCCAATGCCAGAATGATTGAGTTTTGGTTGCTGCATTAAAAGAGGAGTTAAGGACTTTGGACTGAATACAGTGACATTTGGATCGAGCTTCTTGAATAAAGCCCATGCCCTCAAACTGCTAAATTCTCAACAAAAAAAGCTGATAAAAAATTTCATCTTATGGGAAAATAAATCTTTGTGTTTAGAAATAACACACTTCTGTAGAACTCAGAGCAGAAATCATAATGGAAATTAGATAATATAACTAAAAAAACAAAGAAAACACAACTTATCAAATGTTATGGGATATGGCTAAAACAATGCTCAGAAAGAAATTTATCATGAAAAGGATGAAAAATATGAGTTCAGTGTCCAACTTAAAAAGTTAGAAAGAGAACAACAGAATAAATCAAAAGTAAATATAAAAAAGCAAGACTGACAAAGAGGGAAAGCACAAGTAAATATATACCCGAGGTGGCACAATCGCACACAAAGCAGACATTCAAAAAATATGGTCTTCTTACTGCCAATAACTTTTAAAACTTGAGTGAAAGGCACAGTTTATTAAGAAAGTATAACTTGTCAAAATCTGATTTAAGAAATAGAAAACAAGAAAAGATCTCTAAGTACTTAATAAATTGAAACAGTATTTAAAACGTTTCCCACTAATTAACCCTATCTATCTACCTCCTGCTCTTTATATCCTATACGTCTGCCAAGCAAACTGGTTATACCTGCAAGTTCTATTAGATATTCATGTAACAGATAACTCTGGTGTTGTCATATACAAACTGTTTCAGAGACTGGAAGAAAAAAGAAGATTGTCAAACTCTTAAAATAAAATAGTTTAACCAAAGTCAAATAAGCTAGTAAATGAAAAATTACAAGCTAGGCTATTGAATCAATTTGGAAGCAAAAAATCCTAACCAATTAACACCCAAAATCAAAAATGTCTTAAAAAAAAAAAAAAACCATCATGCTTACTTGGGTTTTATCCCAAGAATGTAAAGATGATACACTATTGAAAAACCATTAATGAAATTCATCACATTAATAAATTAATGAAGAAAAATCAGAGTTATCTCAATAAAAACAAAGAAAAGTCAACAAAGTTCAATGTTCTGTGATAAAATTCCTTAGAAAAGTAGGAATAGAGGGAAACTTCCTTAATCCATCAAATCTCTCTCATTGTGGTAATGAGGTATTCCTGTGAAACCAGGCATGAGAAAAACATGTCTGATTTTGCATTATACTGGCCAGCCTGGAAAGTGCAGAAATTGAAGTAAGTAAATATAAGGATTGAGGAGAAGAAACAATGCTCTCTATATTTCAGGGTAATAGACAACCCAGGAGAATTTACAACTAACTTGTTAAAAATAATCAGACTTCAACAGATTTATTACATACAACATCCAGCAAAAAATTGAAAATGCAATTTTAAAAGGATAGCATTTATAATAGCAACTAAAATGTAAAGCAGTAGAAATAAATCTAACAAATATGTACATGACTTTTATGGAGAAAATTATAAAACTTTCTGAAAGTCATTAAAGAAGAACTAAGTAAATAGGAATAGATATTGTATGTAATAGAAAGAGTCAGAATACTAAAGATGTAAATTATCTCCAAATTTGTGTATAAATTTAAAGCAATCTTTCAGTAAAAATACCACCAGTATTTTCATGGAACTTGTGAAGATGATTTTAACATTCACTTAGAAGAGCAAAGGGAAAAGAAGCTGAGATGGCTATGAAAAAGAACAACTTGGGGAGACAGCCTGTCAATATATCAAGACATTTTAAAGTATAAGTAATTAAGAAAAGGCAATATTGATATGGACATAGATTAATGGGCCAATGGAAATGAATAGAAAGCCCAGATACAGAACTCTGTGTGTGTGTGTGTGTGTAAAGTTGATACATGAGAGAGGAGGTTCTGCAAATTAGTGGGGAAGGATGGACTTTCTATAAATTACTCATACAAAAATTGAATTCTTATCTTTCATTATAAACAACAGCAACCAAAATTCCCTGTTGAATAAAATCCTAAATAAAACAAAAAATTAAGACTTTTTGAAGAAAACAGAGATACCTCTTGATTTTAGAGTAATGAGAACTTTTTAAACAAGGAACATAAGGCTCTTAGAACATATAAGATGTTGTTGGTAAAATGGACTATAACAAAATCAAACACTTCTGTTTATTAAAAGACTTTGTGAAGTAGAAAAAAGGAAGTGAACAGACTAGATGAAGATATTTGTAGTGCATAGAGCTGACAAAGATTACTACCATGCATATGTCAATGCTTTCTATGAATCAGTAGTAAAGCAGTGAAACACTCTAATGGGAAATGGGAAAAGGATACAAGAAAGAAGAAGACGACATCTCACTGGCCAGTAAATACCTGACATGATAAGCAACTTAATCATCAAGAAAACACTGATTTTAACCACTTTAAAGTGTATGTTATAGTTTAGCCTGAAGTTAAGTCTAATGTGTTGACAATGATATGCAGCAAAGGAAGCTTGTACATAGTACTGTGATTGTGAATTGTAAATAATTTTAGAGAGAGAACAGTTGGTTATTACCTAATAAACTTGACAATGCATATATGTTCAACCCAGAAATTCCTAGGTATTCTGCAGATGATATTGCATATGTACACAAAGAAATGTGCACAAGAATGTTCGTAGCTCATTGTTTAAAAGAGGGAAAAAATCTGAGTTAATGTAGATAACCATCATCAGTAGCATGAATAAGTAAATTGTGGAAAAGTCATATGGTGGAATACATTAAAGCAATGAAAATGAATGAACTAGACTAGAACCATTTGTATCATTACGAATAAATCTCCCAAACATAATTATGAGTGAAAAAGGCTTCTTGGCAAGAATATACACAGTATTTATTATTCTAAGTATTTAATTTTAAGAATGTATATAAGTAGTGACAATATAAAGGTAGAGATAGAAATGATTCAGTATTTAATTCAGAATGATATTAACTTCTAAGGTGAAGGGAGGGAAAATAAATGATTTGGAAGAAGGACACAGGACATTCCAATTGTATAGTTTATTTTTTTAAGCTGCTTTTGGGGTTCATAAGTGTTTATTTGCTATTTTCATACTTTTAGATATTTCTGAATTATTTAAGAAAGTCCTTAAGACAAAAACAACCAATAAATTGGCTCTAGATGCAATGTGCCTATTAAGTATATCCAACCATTCTAAATGGTGCTTATTCTTAATAACTATATCTCATTACCAAATTAAGATAAAATTTCATATCTAAGGAAAGACATATGCCCTAGACTCATGAATGCCAACTGCCTTTGTGATGGGAAATTTAACACTAATAAGTCTATTTGAAGCAAAGCAGAGGCTACAGATGTGTGCATACGTGTGTGTGTGTGTGTGTGTGTGTGTGTGTGTGTGTGTAGAGAAAGAGAGTCAGACAGAGAGAAAGGGACAAAAAAATGGAGAATGAGCTATGAATTGATGAACAGCATGATTATAGTCAGAGCTTTTATTTATAAAAGACTCAAAATCGTCTCCAAATATCACATTTAGATTATATTTCCACCTGTCTCTTCTTTCTCTCTCTCTCTTCTCTGTCCCTGCTCGGCTTAAGTAATAATTTTTAAATATCTATCCAAGGCTTTTACATGTCAAAAATTATTACTAGAGCCTGCAATACTCAAAGAAAATGCTGCAAATCCTCCTTTCATTAACTCTTTAAATTAAATACTATATAAGTATAAACATAAAATGACTTATGACTAGGAACACAAATGACTACTCTGCAATTTACAAATTTCTCTTTATTGCCAGATCCATTATTTTCCCTCAGTGCCTCCTCTAATGTAGATTTTTAAAAAATCCATTTATTGAACAAAAAAGCCATACAGCAAAGACATATCTTTTTTTTAAGGGTAGCGTTGATTGTAATTCAGTTAGGAATCTTTGTGAAGATTAGCTCTATTTCTGAAGCTACTATTTTTGCAGCAAATGCTTTCTTAAGAATAATTTATCTAACTTCTGTTATAAATATTATATTTCTTATACGTGTACTAAGGGCTTAACAAGAGCTTTTATTATCAGTTATTTTATCTACATTCAAAGCCTTTAAAGGGATGTTTGATGCTAATTATTTTATATGAGACTTTCTATATACTAAATTTGGTATTCTTTGTAAACATTTTCATCTTAGTGAAGGTTAGAAAGCTGAACTGATTACAATCTCGTATTGATATACTTGTAACTTATTAGAATATATTTCCAATTGCTAATTTCACTGTCATTTAGGTCTAAGGGCTCTTTCGTAATTTATATATTGATGTTGATATTATGACCAAATAACCCTTTTTAGGTTTATTATTAATCACCCAGGTGAAGATAAACACAAAGCTCAAATTTGAGGAGGCAAATTTGCCTCTATATTTTCACTTTTACAATTATACAGGATATTTCTTTGCAGAATTTTCCAGTTCACCCATTGGTGCAGTGTTTAAAGCTCACTGTGCATATCAAAATCTGCTTGTTCAGTGACTGCATGGGTCCTTCCTCCCAAAGATCCTAAAACAAACATATAAAAACATTTCCCTTTCTTTTCAAATCCCTATGAATAGGTGGGACTTCAGGCTGTTGGGATTTGGGACTGCTATTCTTCCCCAAACTGTTTTGGGGAGCACTGGACATCCTCACTCCTCTTTGGTAAAATCACTTCAGCTCTTTGACAAACCCTGTCAAAGTTGTTTTAAATTACAACCCAAAGCGGATACTCTTCTCAACCCTCTTAGGATTATTTATAAAGTAGTTTCTTTGCAACCAGTAGTTAGAGCTTATAGATAGATGAGAATTCAGTTCACCCATCCTCTCTGTAGGTAACCATCAAGTCCCTGTTGCCATTCCAATAAACACATTTCCTGATTCCTGTAGCTGTTAGCAATAGACTAATGGTCTAGATACATTTTCAGATTTGTTACTCACATATTTGTTATGCTAACAGAACTCTCTAGAATAGATGACTATTGAAATTTACACCTGGAACAGAATTCCTTCATATTATTCCATTGAATACAACGCAGAATCATAGGTCATTTCAAGCTTTCTAGGTTTGGCAATTGTCCATTGTCAAAAGGAAAAAGCAGTCTGGAAATGATCTTGCCAAACATGACCAAACAAAAATAGAATTAATAAGTAACCGAATTTAGGTATAAGCAAAAAGAAATGAAGAAAATAATGAGACTAGATTCCAAAACTGGCATCACAGTAAAGAGAGATTTAATTTCTCTCTGATTTAATTTCCTCTTCATTCACTATGGGTTTATTCTGGGAAAACATTATTTTAAATTCCTGCCAAGTCTTGATTTTGTACCATGTGCATTGACTCCTAAAAAAAATAAAATAAAAAATAAGTGCCACATGGTTAATGTGTTGTTCTTTTTAAGGACTAGAACCAGGAAAAATGAGTTATAATTCTGTAGAAAGAATAAATTTTATCTCACAAACTCAGGCAAGCAAGAACCATATTATATTGTTTTCTTTAAACCACTTAAATCATTTCTGAGGACAATTTAATCTCAGTTGTTATTGAGATTTCCTCTCCTGTGCAAAGTTGTACAAATTCCCTGGTTTCTGTGAAATACTTGAACACGGTAGAATCTCCTCTACTTGTAGGTCCCCACTAATTATTTCTGAGATGTCGATGGTGGCTGTCTGCATGGCCCCTTCAGATCTCTCAACGCTACTTCTTGGTGATGGCAGGGAAATTTTGTTATGTGCACCACATAGCTTTCCCTGCCTTGCAACTGTCACTTCCCTGAAGCACTGACCCAGGCTTTCCAGGTGACTGTACATTTCTTACCTTTTCCTCATTTCAGGGCCATCTTTTTCTTCTCTCTTGAGGCCCTCGGAAGAAGGAATTTTCTCCCTTCCCTGTCTAGCACACTTGAGATAAGCTCTTTAAGGAGTTTAGACTTTTACAAAAGGCAGTGAGAAATGTTTATTCTTAGAAAAGCTCCTGCTTTCGGTCCAGCAAAAGTTCCTAAGGAAAAAAGAGCAACCCCATTGAAAATCAGAATGAAAAGAAATATATAGAAATATCGAATATTATATAAGTCATGTAAATATTATATAATTTCATCGAATATCACCAAGTTTCCTAGGTATACTTATAGCAAGTTAGTTTATTATATTTTAATATTATATTTTAATAAACTAACTTGCTATAAGTATACCTAGGAAACTTGGTGATATTCGATGAAATTCCCTAACCAACTTGTTTGTGAAACACAGTGAGATATTTATCAAAATGGTGATAGTTGTGATATGTTGGTGTGAATCTTCTTAAAGGGGGGTGTATGGGTTAACATCCCTTGAAGCCTATAAAACTACAGTAATGGATTCAAGTTTCCATTTATCTTCTGTGTTAAAGTGTACAGTCTTTGAGAGTAGGGTCAGAGAAAAGTCAGTACAGATATTTATTGCAGGCACCAGCTCAATGGCTGAGATAGAGCAGGCATTAAACCTTTGTTGAAAGAATGAGTCTAAATATAGTAACCTACCAATATTGGTTCTCAGTGCACACCAAGCTATAATGATGCTTCTAAAAACTTTTGAGATGGTGAAGTGCCTTCAGAATCATCAAAGACAGTTTCAACTGTGAGCAGTTTGTGATCCATTGTATATATACTGTATTTACTTCTCATTCCTTAATATCCATAATTGGTATTTGGTAGTTTTATGAAATTTTGCAAGAACATTCAGTGAATACTTCATTAACTAGAATGTTCCTGTGATCTAACTATGCTTGCATTCGCAAATGTTTGAGAGTCACTCTCAGTAGGATTGAAAATACTAAAATGCAATCATGAGGGGACATTTGCATTTATAGCAGATATTTTGTATTAACATTTTTAAAAGATTAGTTTAAATCTTATCATTAGCAATGAATTGGCTTCTACATAATCACTAAACATCATAATCTAACTTAAATGTTCCAGGTTCAAATCTCAGAAGAAAGACCATCTTTACAATAAAAAAGTTTGGTTATTACATCTAGTAACTCCTCTGCCTCACTCCCCTTGCAGAAGATCTAAGTCCACTCCATACAGTTGTTCCCCAAATCATGAAGGGTCTTTTAATTATGAAATTATCTACTCCTTTTTGACTGTAAGCATCATCTGTTATATAATCATACATTTCATATACTCTCCATCAATAGTATCCTTCATACCATTATATGAGAGATTGGCTTCTAGATTTTGTTAACATGCTTTTAAATAAATGTAATTCTCTGAGCAAAACACTTGTGCTGTATGTGGAGCACTATTATTTTTAGGTGTTGGTCTTATTTTCCATAATGTCATCATATGTAGATAGCATACAAATGATGGATTCATTGGAGCCATTCATTGGAGTCTTTTGGTCTATTCAAAGGCGTGGATTATAAATCCAGGTTCTTTGTTCTCATTTCTGATTTTCTTTCAGATATTATTTAATTTGGATAAGAGATGTATCTTCTATCAAGCCTACATTTAAAGCAGCGTTTAGTATTCTAGGCATGCTCTTCCACTAGCAAATGTGAGAACACCCTAAGTGAAAGGTGGAGTTTCTAAATATAGTCCAGCTGTTGTGAACATCAATGTGCTCATGTTTTCAAATCATGTTTACATGTTTGATAAATATTTAGATGTAAAATACTTATCGAACATGTAAATATTATATAAATCAAAACCTGGGCATCCCCAAACTTTTAAAAGTGTGATTCTAATTCCTCACTCTCTGAGTGTTGATTACTCTCTATATTTAGAGGACATTTTTTTCTTGAAAAAGAGCATTTAATGAAAACTAGAGCTTTTTAATTATATACATTAAAAAAGAGAGAGAAATTGAATTGCAGGCTACTTTTTGTTTTGTACTCTTATTAATCAAATTATAGTACCCTTTTTCTTTTATCATCTATGCATGGCAGCAAGAGAACGATAGTTACACACCCCAAAACAAAGAGTAGGCCGGGGCCTTGATGAGTGGCGTGGGTGCCACTGCTATACGTAATGTGCTGCTTCCTACGTGCTAAGAGATAGAGAGAATTGCCATTCGGTGGCATCACTCAGCAGGTGCAAATGAAGTATGAAATGAAAAATCCCAACCCACACAATGAACAGAGAAAAAACAGATAGCACTTTGTAGTCACTGCTGTGCCAGGCTATTTACTGTCATAGACAACTCAGCTCCAGCTAGGCAAGTGCCCCAAATCTCTCTGACTCTGACACCTGCAAGAGAAATTGTGTTTCGCTCTGTGCTACTTTGGTTATGTTGATTCCCCTCCAAGAGCCTCTGTCCTTCCAGAAAGAAAACCAGTTAAAGTGTTTAGTAGCTGATTGCTTTCTTAACAGGGTGGAATGATGTGAGGGTAGGGGCAGGTGTTATTTGGAAATGTGGGCGATTCTCAAAACGGATAATAAGGTGATTCTAAAATTAAGTTCCACACAGAATTATCATGCCTTTTATTGTAACGTGAGAAAATATCATAGTTAATGTTTTTGCTTGTTCCATTGTTTGAAGGTTTGTAGGGAACCCACCACCCAACACTGTTGATATCTGAAGTGAGGATGAGTAAAATGTTTGGATAATAAAATTATCTTAATTCAGATAAATTAATATCACGATGTTTTTAGAATATTTTTGCATATCTGTCTATCTAATTGATCTTTGTTCAATATTATAAGAGCTAATAATTGCTAATTTAAAAAATACAAATATTAGTACTTTCTGGGGTCAAGACTAGATCTTTGTTACAGTATATTGAAAGAGACAATATCCTTGCTTACTCAAAGTCTATATTTTATGAAATTTGAATAGTGGATATAAAGGACATGAATAGCACAGTAATATATATAGTAAATTTTGACTAATTTTAGCAATGCGGAGGAGATAAAGGAGATAATCAAGATATTTTAAAGTTAGTATCTTTTGAGCAAAAAAAGAACTATAAATAGTTTTGAAAAATCAATGATGTTTTAGTAAATGACTAAATAATGCCAATATAAAGAGTTAGATAAACAAAATACCAAAATAGATGTGAGCAATATCATACATGCAGAATTATTACAACTTCACATTGAATAAAGACTGATGGAAGCTCTGGCTTTCTCTTAAGCCTAAGTTTTATCATCTTTATGAGAAAATAATACTAATAAAATGGTAGCTATATGACAAGGTTTTATAAGGATTAAGGAAAATAATCCACGTATAGCAAAGCACTTGGCACGTAATAAGTACTATAACAATAACAGTGGCATCCAGATTCACTTATTAGTAAGCTTTAAAGAAGTCTCAGAGAAAATACGTAAGTTAAACTTTTTAGTTCATATCTAGCCACAATTATTCTACGTTATAAATCTGAATAAGTTAGCATTAACAGATTTTATGTATATACAAGTCTAATTGGAAAAACTTATCTGAAATAAGATCTTTATACAGCTAAAATAGGGATTAGACACAAATATTATTTAGTTCCTATATATAAAATTGAATAAAATTAAATTTTCTTATTTTATGTAACTTCGAGGACTACTAAATTCCTCTATTTACTAAGATACACAATGCCCCAGAAGTGTGGTTTATGCCCATTGCATTCGCTATCATCTGGAATCTGACTTCGTTATTAATTTAAGATTTTCTGTTGGTGACTCCTTTTCTGCCAAACCCAATGGTTTCTTGTTACACAATGTTTATCACTTTTAACGATAGATTTCTTGGTATCTAAGATCTTGGTTCTTGCCTTTTGGGTGGGCAAGCAAAAAAAGCCCATGTTCAGCATAGTCAAATATATGAGATATTGTGGAAGTCTAATCAAGTAGATTTGAGACTGGTTAGAAGTAAAGAGGGACAGGGACGTAGGATTCTCTATTGACTGCCGAGTTTTTAATTTTGCTTCTTGGAGAGGTGGTGGTCCATTTATTGAGATAGAACATACAGGAGGAAGAAAAAATTTGGTAGAAAATTTGATAAGTTAGTCTGGAAATACTGTTTTTGGCGGGGGCGGGGGACATGTAACTATGGAACATACATCTAATAGACATCAAAGACATAGGCCTATAGATCAGATCTTGGTTATAGTAATAAAGATTAGAATGATGAGTGCGTGTTTATTTTTTTGCACAATGATTGTATATCACATCCTTGGTGACTGTTGAGAACATAGGGAGGACAGGTTGTAGATTTATGTGCAACTGCTAGATAGCAGCTCTAACTTCATTCCTTGTTTGGGAACTCTTCTGTGACACATTTTTGTGTCTTGGACACCCCAGCGTCATTCAGAAAGAACTTTTTAAAGTAATAAGAAGCAGAATCCTGGTAATTACCAAAATTAAAGAACAAGCAGAAAAAGTCAAATCAGCAAAGGGACCTGAGAAGAAACTATCAGGGATGGAAGAGAAGCAGGAGAGAGTGGCATCCCAGAAACCAAGCGAAATAGAGCTTTAAGAACAGGGTACTTACCTAGCGAATGTTACTGTAAGGTCAAGAAAGCTAAATTAAAGATATGTATTTTTGTTTTAGTCAAGAAATCATTGGTGATTTTTGTCAGCAGTTTTATGAAACCATTGTGGTCGGAATTTCACTGCAGTGGGTCGCACGATGGGTAATCAGTAATCAGGAAGCTGGTACGGTAATCCTAGAATGCTCTAAAGAGGAGTGGTGCTGTGAAAATAACAAAAGCTGGATGGAGAAAAGTTGGGGGGGGACTATTTTAAGAAAGAACTTGGCGTGCTTTTAATCTCTTTAGAAGGACCCAGAAGTGAGTGAGAGAGGCTGAAAAGAGAGCGAGATGGGGTGAAGGGGGAGGTTATGAAGTCTTAACGCACACAAAGAGCACATGTGAGGAATTAACCTTGATTAAGAGGAAAAACACTTCTTTCTTTAGGAAGGAAATAGGTGAAAATGTGAATAACACGGTAAAGTGGGAACTCGGGAGGCTTTGCATCTGATAACACTGACCTTTGAAGCTTAGACAGACATCGTCATATCTTGAAAAGGAAGCAGTACCTGAAAATGGTATGAATTTTATTCTTGACTGGCTAATGGGGAAGACAGACGTGATAGAAACATACAAATAAATAAGTGAAGACGGGTGCTATAAAGGAAAAGAACTTTGAAAGTGAATAACAGGTTGCATAAATCAGATTGAGGATTAGGGAAAGCTTTCAATTCAACTGATATCTAAAGAATAAGTAGGAATTAGGAAAAATGAGGAGGAGAGCATATCTTATCAATAGAAGGCGTCATGACACTTAATTGTCAACAATCATTTTACTGGCATTTACGTTCTTCTATGTTAGGGCGGTTGGGACAGTCTTATTTGTTTTCGCACTTCTAGAATCTAGAACCATTATGTTTGATTACATATAGACATGCAAGCTCAGTAAGGTCCTTTCTACAATGACTCAGAACGAGGCAGTGTTAGGGTTCAACACCTAGGTCTGCCTGAGGCTGCAGCCTGTGCTTGCTTCTAGCTCCTTCGCAGCCTCACAAGTACTTTGTTCTAGGGCACTCTTACTTAAATGGATGCTATAACAAAATACCACAGGCCAGGTGACTTATAAACAATGGAAATTTATTCCTCACAGTGCCGAAGGCTAGAAGGGTAAGATGATGCTGCCAGCATTGTTAAGTTCTGATGAAGGACCTCTTCTGGGTTGCAGACTGTCAACTTCTTGTATCCTCACATGGCAGACACAAGGAGAGGAAGTAAGCTCTCTCATAGCTTCTGTAAGGACACTAAACCCATTCTTGGGGGCTCCACCTTCATCACCTCACCTAATCCTAATGATCTCCCAAAGGCCCCACCTCCCAATACTATCACATCATATTGGTGGGTAGGGTTTCAACAAAAGAATTGGGGAGGATACAAACATTCAGTCCATAACAGACAACTATTTCTTTTCTCATTTTGGTCCCTTTCTCTGTTTCCAGTTCTAAGACTGGGTGTCACAGAGACTTCTGTCTATGGATTTACTCCTTCTTCCATTTTACTTACTCCTTCGATGACATCATCTATGCCCACAGCTTTAATGATTACATCGAGACTTCTGATTCCTATCTGTACATCTTTAGCTCTGAGCTATGCTTCAATCCTGTTTTTCTTAATGTTTTCAGAAAAAAAAATCCAAGGAAATGATCTGAAATCACCTCAAATTCACCAAATTGAACTTGACATCTCCGCAGATGCCCAAATGGCTCTCAATTCATCAACAGTTTATACATCTTGAAACCATTTTTTTTCCTTAAAATCAAATCTGTCCTAAAGTTTCACAGTGAAATGGAAATTACATTTCTTCTTTCTATATATACTAGTTCAGGCTGAAGGAATTACATGCTGAGACAACTCTCTGCTCTCTGCACTCCTTAGAGTTATCATTGAATACCAAATTCTTTGGCTTTCATGGTAATTCATCATGTTGGTGCCTTCCTTGCACTTGGTTTTATATTTCCTTCTACAAAAGTCTTTCATAAAAATAATGTATTCATATCAGGAGTTTACATAAAATCTGTTTTAATATATTTTTACACAGTCTACATAGATGGTATTCTTCTGTCTATAATTATCCCATGCCTTTGTTGAGATTTCCCTGTGGGTAAAGCTTACTTTCTCACCCCATTGACTGTGAGCTTGGCTATGTGGCATGCTTTGTTCAATAAAATATGGGGTAAAGTTTAATGTGCTGGCGTTTAGTGGACTTGAAGAAATGTGATGTGTTTCTGCTCATTATCCTGTGCTCCTGTTCTGTACCATGAGAACAGCAGTGTCCTCGGTAGTTATGTTCCTTTGGCCAGGCTCCTGGAGTGAGAGACACTTAATGCAGACCGGAGGTAGAACTCTAGAAGCAGAGCCGTTCCAGAAAATCTGAGCAAGATAAATCTGTTTGCTGTTTGTAATATACTGAGATTTTAAGGTTGTTAAAGGTCATCATCACAGAAATAGCTGACTAATATATAACCATTCTGGAAATCAACTCTACAATAATAAATCCAATCATAACTCTGATGTTTGGTTTCTTTCTAACTGTTGAGCTCTGGGCTAAATGTTTTGAGGAAGCATTTGATCATAGTCATAAAGGCTTTGTTTTATGTGTTAGAAAAAGCTGGAAATGTTTAGTTAAATCTCAAAATAATTTCATTTTTGGAGGCATATGTTACAGTTCTTATTAGAATTTAAGTTATAAGTTAGAAATAAACTTAGAAATAAAGGCTTTTAATAGTAGGAATTAAGTAGAAATTAATTTGATAGAAATTAGATCTTTTCTGAAAAGTCTTTCTGATCAAGTCTTTTCTAAACAGGCTTTTGGCAGATCCATCTTGAGATATATAGAAATTTCTTATGCTAAAAATTGGTTCTTTTGTGTTGACTTTTTAAATATGAGGAATAGATTACACTGGGTTCTTTAATCAACTCTCTTGAGTCTATGAAAGCCATATTTATATTTTCACAGAACTTCTATTTTTTATAAGACAAACTTAATTTGTCCCTTGAACACTTTACAAAAACAGCTATTTTTTAAAAAAGACTTTTTGGAAGGAACTGTTTCTCATCTCTCTTCTGTAATCTTTCTGTCAACCTTTCTATGGCCTGATTACCCCAGATCAGACAATGACATATTTTTATGTGACCCTTCAAAGATCCATGAAGTGGTGTCACTTTTTATCTTTAACATGTGACTATAATTTTCTAGAGACTCTTGCTATGTTATTGCCCTTATAAGTCATTTTCTTGAGCCAGTTGAGTTTCTGCAAATGAGGAGCTTTCAGCAGTCAAGATATCCACTGGGAAAGGAGACACAGAACAGCCAAGGTTGCATGTTTGTGGATTCATTTTAGTATTAGCTATTTTTACAGTGTATTGGGCAGCCCCAAAGTCACATACTACATCCCAGAGAATGGACTGAGTCTGATAGATAGACTCAAAGGTGGCAAGCACTGAGGGCCCCGTTGAGCTAATATCATTAATTGTGAAATGCTGGTGAGAATCAGTTGAAAGAGAAAGAAGGTGGGCATATTTGACTTTCAGAAAAGCATATGAAGTGGTTAAAGAAATGAATCGGAAATCAATAATTCAAAGGGTTTTCAGTAGGGAAAAGTAGGAATTACTTCAGAAATATTTTGGAGGCTGGTGCGAGACATTATGTCAAAAAAGGTAAAATGGAAAATGAGAAGTAGAGAGCACATTAGGATACTGTTAAAAATGTCACATCTTGTCCTCATTTGTTCAAATGAAAATCACTTTATAACTGATAGAGCAATTTTTTTACCTACTTTTTTCTCATTTGTAGAGAGCCTATGTGGAAAGAGCTTCATTCCTTTTGATCTTCTAGCCCATGGGCCAAATCCATTGGTTGCCTGTTTTTGTAAAAAATATTTTATTGGAACCCAGCTACACCTGTTTATGTATCGTCTTTGTCTGCTTTCAAGCTAGACAAATAGAGTTATTGCAATAGAGATTGTTTAGCCACAAAAATAATATTTTTACTATCTAGGATTTTACAGAAAAAGTTTGCTGACCCTTGTTTAAATCTCATGACTTTCAAACATTTTTGATTATGTCCTAAGGTGATAAATATATTTTATATCCCGACTAACATACATGAGCACATGCAGACAGGGATACATCTGGGAAAATACTCTGTAAGAACATTAGGATGCTGTTAACAATGATTTAAGATTATTTACAAGTCTTCCTCAAGAACTTAATTAATTTCAAATAGGTATCTTACATTCCTGAGAATTTGTCTCAATTCCATTTGTTGTTAAACTTTTCGCTTGTTGATTGGAGCAAGAGCTTAGCATATAATACATATAAACAAGAATCCAAATAAGATATAAACTTGAATCACTGTCAAACAACTTATTTGCGTTTTTCATTTATTCTTTAATTCACCCACTTATTGAACACCTGTTCATTTTTTAATTCTAGACATGGCGTTGGCATTCACAACAGAATAGTATCTTTATGAAACCTACTGTTCGATATGAGAGACAGAAATTAATCAAATGATCACATAAAACTGCATTCATGATAAAAGGCATAACGTTGAGATATATGTGCTATGAAGCATGCAATAGAGCAACTTGACCTAGTCAGGGAGGTCGGTGGAGACATCCATGAGGAAGTAATGACTAAGCTGATAGGACAAGACATTTAAGAACTGAAAGGGACAGGGGTGAGTAGACACTCACAGTATTTGGGTGTCTGCACAGAAATATATTCTGGCTCCCTCCTTGACCAGTGCCGTTGTCCCATTTCTTCAATCTTTATTTCAGGTTTTATTTTAAATTAGTTGTTTATCTTTTCTGTTTGTTTGTTTGCTGCCTTTTGTCCACAAAATGGAGAAAACATAAGGTTAAAAACTCTATTATGTGTTTATTCAAATTTTTCCATGTAAGATACATTCACATTTGTAGAAATTGTTCTTGGTCATTAGGATTAAGTCCTAGTTTCCTTAAACAGCTCTATAAATTGTTATGAAAAACCTAACTTCAGTTTTCGATCAGCCTTTATTTATGGTTTGAAAATGCTTCCTTGTGAAACAGGTATGCTTCCTTGTGAAACCATAAATCCATGTCGCTGGACATGGATTTATGGTTGTATCCACTATGACATGCTTGGGCTCTAGAATGGATAGCAAGGTAAAACCACTGCAAGAATGGATTTTTTGTTGTTGAGATCTAAAACTTTTTTTCATCTATAGACTTTTCCTTTGGAAAAGAAACTGAAATATAAATGACTTTTATTTTTTAACACTATGGCTAGACTCTCAGTCCAGAACTAACTATATAGGCAGTAGGATAAAATAAAAATAAAAATAAAAGATGTTATAGTACCAGTGAGGCCACATTCTGGATTTTTACTTTTTTCTGTATAAAGGGGTAACATTCTAATATTTTGATTATTTAAGTGGTTAAATAGGCTCCAAGTGTGAGGGTTATTAATATCAACTTACTTAGGGAGGACGTTCAGTAAATGTTTTTTTCCTTCCTGCTGTACTGGGATCGCCTGCTCTTTAGAGGAAATGTGGAGAACTGTAGTTAAGTAAATGCAACTTCCGAATAGCAGAACGGAATTAGAAGAAATTCGGTGATCTAGAAATGTGCTTTTTCTTGGGATCATTACAGTTAGTTTGTTATCTTCCTCAAGTATGAAGTGACTGTTCAAAAAGTTTTTCTTACATAAGTCAAGACTGGTCTTTGCTCTTAAAAAAACAAAACAAAACAAAACAATAAAACAGGAAAGCATTACAGCCCTTTAATTCCTCTCTGAATTATAAGTTGCCCAGACTGTCATGAAGGCCTAAAACCAGCAGATGGCGCTCGGCTTCTGTCTGAAAGAAAGAAGTGAGTTGCTTGTTCTTCAGCCTTATTACCATTCATTTTAAGGAGTGAAAAGCAGTGTTCAGAGAAAAATCTTTGTTAGTACAAAGCCTCTATATTTGTGAGAGAAAATTACATTTCTAGTTCATTCAAAGACTAGCTGGTAATCTTTGAATTTTGCAAGTGAAATTTGCAAGTTAACTCACAGGCACATGGAAAAAAAATCCCTACATTTATTGGTTAACTAGGTAAACTCATTTGCTTTATATCGGTCCATTGATGTTTTATTTGGGAGCATGGAAAAGACAGCTGATATTTTCATGCATTTTGAAGGAAGAATAAAATGGCTGGTTCTCTCTGTCTTGCTTGTTCACAGATTCTGTAAGCCGAGGAAATGGATACCACGGTTGTTTGTAAAAACGGATCCAAACAAAGGAAGAAAGCCAGGATGCTTTCCTATAACACTGACACATGTACCACACTCTAGAAAAGGGATGAGACTGCAAAAGAAGGTTTTAGCTTAGCATTTCAATTCTAAAATGGATGGCCCTATTTAATTTTCCACACACAATGTCTTTCCTCACCCAAAGAATAGATTAATATTACTAATCTCACTTATGTAGCAGCTTTAAAAGGCCGCAGCAACGAGAATATTTCTAAAGCAGATTGTAGGCATTTCTGCTGGTATAGAAAATTCCCTACCCACACTGAAAGTAATTGTGCTGGTAATCTCATGCTATTGCTTTACTGGGAGCCTGCGTCATTCTTTGCTCCACGTGAGCTAAAGACAGGCATAATGGACGGAGTGATGAGAGAGTGCAATGATGAATTAATATCCCAGAGGTCCTAAAACTAATAACAATAAAGGGTTTTCTGTGGCCACTGGATTCCTGGCGTAGTGTTATGAAATGTGATTCTGAGTTATCTGCTGACCGGTTGCCCTGTAGAAGGTTAGAAGAAGAGTTCCCTCAATGGCAGGATTAAGAGAACAAGAAAAAGCAAGACATACATTTGCTTGCACCATAACAAAATGAAATCATGAACCAAATATAGACTAGATTTCCGCACAAATAAAGGGAAGATTTTTTTTCCCTCAAGCATTGTACTATATAAAGCATCACTGGTGGCAGCTTAGTATTTACTTTGGGTTTGCATTTTGTAATAGAAAGGGGGACATATTCATGGTATATTAAGCTGCTGCTTCTAGTATGTGTGGATTAAGCATCAGAGATGGCCTGAAAAATGCTTTTCTAATCCTTGCAACCCTTGGAGGTGTTATTGGGGAAAATAGACCCAAAGTAGGCATGATGAATAAATGTTAATCTTAATTATAGTTTATTCTACTTTTTCTTTTACCTATTTTCAAACTCTCACTGAGTACCACCTTACACAAGGCATAATACCGGACACCAAGGATAACAATGGAGTAAATGGCAGTTCCTTCTCACAAACAGGCAGATGTCACAAAGATCTAACACAAACATGAATGTTACTAATAGTAGTGCAATATGATATGTACTGTGGAACAAAGGTCTTTAGGTAAATCTAGTTATTAGTCCAGAGGATTTGAATTAAAGATAAACTTATTAATGAAAGTATGTAATAGCCAATTCCTGTACAAAGAAGGTATAAGCCAAGAAAAATGCAAGCTGAGAAAAGATGATGCGTGCCTTTCATTCGTGCAAGAGATGATTCCACTTCTGGCCAGCATAGGGGGCAGGAAGGAATTGCAGTAGGAGAGTGTACACAGAAGGTGACCATCGTGCTGCTGTTCTCACATTGTGCCTTTACGATACGTGTTTAAATTCAGTTTGAATAATTCTGCCTTTCTAGTATGAAAATATTTTCACATCCAAACACTAAAAGTTATTGAAAGATTTTAAGAGAAATATCAGTACTTAAAACATTTCTCAGTTTAGGAAACCCAGTTTAGACATCTTCTTTGCTCCATTCAGACAGCTATTCAAGAATTTACTGTATCTTATAACTGGTTTTCACTGCCCATATCCTGAAACAGAATCATACATATTTTTAGTGAAATGTAATATAAAAAAATGGAGTAATGGATATATGTGTGGTCTTCACAATGGTTAAGTAATCATATGCTATAATTTTGACACATTAATATAAATAGGCCTTAATTTTTTAAAAATGAGAGGAAGAGAGAGAGTTAGTTTAGTTCATGAGCTAGTTTGAAAATCACTCCATGATTTTAAGTCACTTGAATTTGCTCCTATGTGAAACACTTTCAATAAAACTTATTGGTAAAGCACTCGGAGATCATTGGTTGAAATGTGCAATTGAATGTGAGTTTGGGCTTCAGAGTCTTACAATTAAGAGTCATCATAAATTTTTCTTTACTGGCATAACTACAGAGATTATTTTTATGTAGAGATGTGGCTTTTTCATTTTGTAAACACTTCAAGCGAGGTGCTTGAGTAATGAATCTTAGACCAGTAGAAAAATTGATTGCAGTAATAACATATATACCGATCACTATTTGAATGCTCTTAAAACTTTCTTTACTGCCTGGAAATAAGAAAACACAAATATTTTGCAATAATTCTTTATGTGTTATCTTCTACATTTATGGCAGATTACAGGAGGTAAAATCATGCACGTTTACTTTTTTTGGGGGGAAAGGGTATTTGAGGGATCTTTCCCAATGACGCAGATTTCTATCACCCATTTAAGGTTAAACAAGTATTCTGTGATGACACTAAACTTATCAGTCACAGAAAGGGGAGATTTATAGTTGTTGGGAACATTGTTTCATTACCTATCAGCCAGAAAGAAAAAAAATCTTAAAAGAAAAAAAAAACTAGAAGTAAATCAAACTTTCCTCAGCATCAACTTAACTTTTCCAATCAGAAGAAGTTCCTTGATGAGGTAGAGAAAAGACACTGCAAGAATCAGAAGCTGAAGAAAGGACACTGATGAAAAATACATCACAAATGACTAAGAAATTGTAAATGAAAATTGGGTGACTTTCAGGTGGGAGCTGCTAACAGGCTCAGGCAGCATTTGACCTCTTTTAATGAAAGTTTTAAGAGAGGCCTGGAGGTGATGATGGAGGGTCATTCAGCCGATGTCATTGAGTTCTGAGTAGTACTCCTGGTGGGCGACACGGATCGTGTTGAAGGATGGTGGAGAAGGTGCATCAATCGGCAGGGCAGGAGTCAACTCCCTAGCTAGCCTTTTTCTGCAGCAGTACAGAAACTGCACAAAGTACAAGAAGCCAGATCTTTTACTTTACTTGTGTTTTTATTAAGATATAACAATATCTTACATTCGTTTAGTGCATTATGTTTTAAAGCCATTTACCACATTAATCCATTAAGAATACCAAAGTAAAATGTTTTCATCTTAAAATATATTTCTATGCTTGATGTGATAAAAAAAATATTCACTTACAAGTCACCTGGGATCAGAGCAATAATAAAACCAATCTTTTGTAAATATATTTTGCTCTAATGTATAGGAAAAGTTGGAGAGAATAAAAGCCATTAAGGCTGTGTATGAAAGATACATTAGAGTTACATTTATATCATTGATTACACTGTTTCTCAATTATATAGTTTGGAAAAAAAACACAAGCAATTAATCATGGTAGATTACACTCATTTTGTATTTGGCCAGGAGTAGCAAGTAGTTATTAAGAAGTCTGAGTTCCAATTGTTTCTCTAAATAATACTTTGTAATATCTTTTGCTTATGTGATTTCTATAATACCCTTTGGTAAATGTGATTATTTATACCTAGAAATGATTTTAAAATAGCTCTCATTCCCTTCTTATAATTATACTTTTAAATAGATTTTTTAATATATTTATATTCTTAATGTGATGCCATTACCAGCTCTGCCATTTGTCTTGTTTAATCTGGATATGCATAATTATAAACCACACCAATTACAACAACTATACGTGCCTTATCAACTGGGTAAACATTTAGTAGTAAAAATAGGATTAAAATATTCAGATAAAATAATCACGTCCCTAGGTTATTAAAAATAATAACAAATAAGGACTGGAAATTATTAAACTTTTTATTTGGTAGAAAAGTGTTAGTTACATATAAGTAATATAATTCAGGATTGGTAAAGAGCAAATGTTCTATAAACAACTTAATTCCTCAGATGGAATTTTGTGTAGCAATAAGAAATATTAACAATAATATCTTATTTGAGATATTGGCTGGACAGATAGTATTTATATGACCTATTTATAGGTTTGAAGTGGCCCACCAACAGCAAAAGAAGACATATTATTATAGCTTTCGCAAGAACTTAATATATGAATATTTTAGTATCCTCACTTTGAATTCAACAAAGAAATTAAGAAATAATTAGCTAGGCCAGAAATTATGTTAGATGAAGCAATTTCAAATACATATTTTTTTCCTTAGAAACTATAAACTCTTGACATATGGCTTTAAAAGACTGGATTTATAATGAAATGTTTTCATCCATGTCTATAACATTTAGATAACAAAATTTAGCCATATATATTTTTCATCGACTATGAACTATATCAAACTGTAGTCCTTTGGGTAGTATCCTGATTTGTCTAGCCTTCTTTATCTGCTACTTGTGCTATTTGCACAGCCAGATCTATCTGATAATTTAAACAGTATTCAAGAAAAATGGAATATCCAGCAACATCTTGAGCTCTGCATAGTAACTCTGTATTTCTGTAACTTAGTATAGTGCCTGACATACATAGTAGGTTCTGAATACATGTTTTGATTGAATAATTGTATTTAAATTTATTAAAATAATTCTTAGTCTACATTTATTAAAATAATTCTGCAAATTCAAATAGCCACAGAAACAGGTTGAGAGGGATGGTAAATGTTACTAACAATTGCTCTAATCAGAGAAGAGACTTGAAATGATACAGGAAGGGGGACAGAGAGGAGGAAGGGAGGACAAAAGAGAGAGAAAGGAACATGAACAGGTAAAACAGGCCGACTGGGAGAAGCTGGATATGCTCTTTGGTAATAGATGAAAACGCAGTGTATTCAGGTGGTGACCAGTGATCAGGCTACAGTTGACGATATGGGTGTCTGAAGTTTCTAGAATGACTTCATGGTATATTTAGTAGGTGCTCACAGAGGAGAAACTTCCTTAATTAATGGAAGGCATTTAATAATTTTTTTCGTTTAGTTTAATTTGTGGTGAGCAAACAACCATTTGCTTTGGGAAGTCCTTGGCTTACATTCATTTATATTTCATGGCCATTGAGTTAAAAAATAATAATAATAAAACATACATTCTGCGTGCTAGGGCTCACTGAGAAGCTCTATAATTATCAGGTCAAGAAAAACAGACAACTGTTAACTGGACATTTTAGAAAGAATAAGCAATTTTATTTTTGTTCCGTTTCCTTATTTTCATCTGCTCATTTCTATTGTTCCCAGTCTTGGAATCATGGAAGAGTACAAACCGACATAGTGTGAATTCAGGATTCCTTCCCTTTCCACCCAATTCATTCTTTCTGCTCAATGTTTGTGTTCTTTGAACTCTAGCCCAAGGACTTCTGCTCTTATCTTTTTCTACACTTTCCCTTCTCACATCACAAATTATCAACTCTATGGAGGTGATTTCCAAGTCTGCATCTCAAATCCATTCTTCCTATCTCCCAGTCAATATTTGAAATGTACTTGCTCTATATTTACAGATGAATACTATAAGGATATAAAATTAAACATACATGGAATTCATTTTTGTAACTCAGTCTCTCATTTCTAATTTTTCTAATTACATCATTCTAGCCACTTAGACTCAAACCTTGGATTCATATTTGACTCAATTAATTCTTTTGATGTCTCCCATTTCTTTTATTTTCTTATTCACTACTTTGTGCCTAGTCGGTAAAAATAATCTTAACTGTATCCTTTCTTCTCTTTAGGTATCGTTTTGTATGTCATAGACAATTAGTTTTCTAAAACTTTCATCAGGACATTCATAGTTGTTTTCACTTTAACTCCACCTTATTTTTCTAGGCCTAAAATGTATTTTAAACTCTGCTCCTGAGAGAGCAGCTTGTTTACCTAATCAGTGCATTTTGCCTCCATATTTCTGTTTTTTGATATGTTATTCTTTCTGTGTAATTATCCTGACACCCTTCTCTGCTTCTATTAACACTTCTGATTTTTAAAAGTCTAGCTTATTTTTAACTCCATCTTGAGTTTTCTTTGCTCAACATGGAGTTATGCATATTCTATATTTTGATACTTTTGACATTAAGCAGGTTGGTCTACTTGCTGTTCTTCAGATTCTATTGCATAAGTCTCCATAAACTTTTCTAGCTCTTCTCCTTCTTTTCGTTACATTTCTTCAAATCTACCAAAATTTTAAGGTCACATATGTAGCACTCTGGTCTAGACTTAAGTTACTTAATGTCAGGGACTGTGTCATATTTATTTTTAGATCTCTAACATTTAGTATAGTCTCTAGCATATCAAAGGTACTTAATGAATATTTGTAAAATAAATGAACAAATAGACCTTCATAAGAAAAATCTTCCAGAATGCTCTCAATACTGTTTTCCCCATCCCAAACGTCATTCTATTTTCACTGATTGCATAAATTATTTAGCTTTCAACATATATGAGAATTAGTTTTCTTTTTGTTTAAATATTATTTTTTGACTGAATTGAAGGAACTGGAGGACTATTTTACAGGCCCATAGTGCATGCTTTGTGCAGAGTAGACTGTACAAAATAGACTGAGAAAGTTATCTTTTAACGATATGATTTATTTCACGGATTACGTATTTTAGCACATGAATACTTTAATATGACTTGAACTTCAGAGACAAAATTATCCAGATTTACTTATTTTAAAGCTGCTAATTCTTGGAAATTACTAAGGAACCTTTTAAAAGTAAATAAGATATAAATAAAATTATTTTTAAAAATTGAATAAATCAAAACCAATTTTGATTTAAAAAAAGCAGGGGGGAGCTACTGTTGGACAATGTAGAATAAGTACAGCATTTAAGATCTGAATTTAGCTTTGTTTCACAAATCAAGGAAAAAGGAGGAAACTAGACAGCATGTAGATAATTTATTCTGATGAAGTAACTCTAAAGATATTTTATTTGATAAAGCATACATGTTCTTCTGGGAGTTGAATTTTTTTTTAATCTGTTATTGAATTCTAGAAGATATTTATTTCACGTACTTTATAACAGCAAAATGGGTAACCTAATGGATAATGTTATTTTCAACTATGGTTTGGCAAAAGATACAAGTCTTTAAATGAACATTTCTTGTGTTGGTACTCTGGAAAACTTGAGGGCTATTGTGAATGTGTGAAAAAAACCTCACTGGCAGGCATGGGGAAAAGGTGCTGACCAAAGTAACTGGGGTTGAGTGGAGGCTACAGGAGTCTTGGCAAGAGCACTATGAACATTTTATAAGCACATAAGCACTCTACTCTAGCTGATAGCATTGTTTTCTATGGTATTATGAGTTAAAAAGTCTGAAACCACTATTCATGTGTACTGGAATTTAAAAAGTCATGGATGGCTGAAGGTGGGAGCCAGATTCCTCACTGTCAGAGGGGGAGATTATAGACCAGGGCAAAAGGCTAGAACGATCTATGAAGTAATGGGTTAGAGTTGGAGACGTCAATATGAACTCATGGTAGCTTATATAGTTACAAGTGGAAACTTAGAAATATGTATAGATATGTGTATATAAACTGTTTGGTATATACCCATATTCTCTTGCTCTGTCAACTAAGAAGCAGCAAGCTATATACTAGGGCTGAGACATTAGTTTTTATTACCATTCTCCAATCAAAGGAACTGAGACTTCTTAGAGAAATGGCTGAGCCTGGGGCAGAGAATATATAAGATGAGCCTGGAGTATCTCATAGTGCTAGAAGTTAAGGAAGTGCTCAGATACACACATGTATACACACATCCTCACACAATGATGGGATGTTAAAGAGACACAAGAGCCTCTGAAAAATCTCTTAATGGCCAAAGCTGGAACATTAGAGTAAGAAAATGAAGTATTATTGAATCATATCCCAGAGTATAAAACAAATATCTATGAGTTCATCCTGATATAAATGATAGACTAAATAAATTAATGGGAGAGATTAGAAAAATATTCTCTTGCAGAAGAATCCCAAATAATTTATTTAGATACTCTGTTTTAAAGGAGGTGGAACATAACAATGCTCCTTACATATGTGTTTATTGCACAGAAGTGACTTTCTCTCAAGAATATGGTGGGAGAGCAATTTCATAGTGGAGAAACCTGGCAAACACAACCTCAGTCAGGTGTTCAAGGTCAAAACATCAACAGTGATGTCATGTTGATGGTATATAACCCTAATATGATAAGAAAGACACTTCACCTCTGTGTTCTTTCTCCCCAACATTCATATCCTCAGTCTAATTATGAGAAAAACATCAGGCAAATTCCAGTTGAGGGATATTCTACAAAATACCTGACCAGCACACCTTAGAATTGCCCAAGTCACCTAAAACAAGGAAAGTCAGAAACTGTAACAAACAAGAGGAGCCTAAGGAGTCATGGTGATTAAATGTAATGTGGTCTTCTCTTGGGATCCTGGAACAGAAGACCATTATGTAAAAACTAAGGAAAAATGAATAAAGTGTGGCCCTTACTTAATAATAATGTATCAACATGGATTCATTAATTGTGATAAATGTAGCATACTGATGTAAGATACTAATAATATGGGAAATTGAGTGTGAGGTTTATGAGAACTCTCTGTAGTATCTTTGTAACATTTCCTTAATTCCAAAAAACTATTCTAAAATAGATTATTAAAAGACAAATATTAAAGCATAAAAACTTAAAAATTTTAAGGCATTGATCTCAAGAAATCTGAGCAATCTTGGATTATGATTCAGATTTGCTATTTTATAATTATCTTATTCCAGTATATCATAGGGAATAAATGAATATCGAGCATTTCTATAAGACACTCTCAAATAGTTCATTCATTGAGTGATTTATTTGTCCAGGGCTGATTTTCAGTCAATTCATTGTAAATTTCACTTTTGAATTCCCCTAAAGACCTTCTTTTCTATATTGATGTAAAAAGAACCTATAGAGCAGACAGATTTAATTATGTTGAAATTTTTAAAAAGTTAAGATCATAAACAAAATAATAATGCAAAGGGAAAACAAATTAGAATATGTGAGATATGATGACCATTATAATGCTTAATTTATGGAACATTCCTAAAATTAATATGAAGATTCTGTTAGGAAATTATGTGGAGAATATGATCAGACACTTCATAAAATAATAAATATAAGCATCCAAAAAACATAGAAATATATTTAACTTTGCCAGGAATCTAATAAATATGAATAAGAAAACATAAACACAATTATTTGTATTCAAATAAAGGTTAATACTCAACACAGATAAATACATATAGAGATGTAAACTCATCATTCTAGATAATTCTTGGCGGCCTGCAATTGATTCACAACAAAAACAACTACTACACTGTTGTTACTAGTACTGCTAGTAGCCTCCTAAGTACCAAAATTCTTTTCTTTCCTCACCTTTTAAGTGTTTAGAGACATACACACAACCCTTTGGGATTTTCAGCAGGTAGTCAGGGAAATGTCATTGTCTTATACTTGTTAGGCTTTTTGACTTCGAATCTAGACTCCCCTAAAATCTCATAAGACATTTTAGTATGATTCACACATTTCAGAATGTAATACATTGCCAAGTCATTTCTAACTTCAGCTCACTTGGTTTCTGGAATACTTTTGGGGTACAGCCCTTAGCTTTCTTTATCAAGGAAAGATAGTTGAAATGGTATGTACTGGCTTTCCTTTTTCTCAGGTTGTCATTACTATTTCATTAAATAAAAACTGGAAGAATTTTATAACCCAAATAAATTACTTTAGGCTTAGTGAAGATTCTTCCATATTCTATCCTTAGGTTGTTTCTCAATAGTACTTTTTAATTTGGATGTGAGTTTTCATATTTTTATGAATCATCATAGACATTTTGGTGGGAAGCTGGATAGGCTACCTTAGATATGCTAGCCAGATACTGGTATGGATTGGATGGTTCTGTTACATAGTTTTGATTACAGATGTTCTCCCTACAATCTACCCAAAACCGTTCATAGAGGAAATCTAACTCCAAATTCACCACCTGCATCCTTGCCAAATACTTAAAAAACATAAAGTCTTTTAAGTTCCTGCTATATTTCCCTTATTGTGAGTTGACCCTAGCTTCACCTTAATATTCACTCTTTTGGCCTCTCTCCCAGACCTATATTCTTTTTGCCAGTTTGGCTCACCATAGATCTTTACTTTATAATCTACTCCAACAACTATTCCATCACTCTTTGAAAGTGCTCAGTCTGCACTTTTTCCCAAGCCTGTTCTATCGCATATTCCCACCAGGCTATGCTTTCCATCCATCTTATCGGAAAAACCTATTGAATTGGATAGGAAATGGCATTTGCCCGGAAAGCTTCTCTGAGGGACATGTAGTATCGCTTCCCCTTGCTATTTTCTACAGTGCCAAGAAAGAAAATTAGTGGAAGGTCATTGATATATTAATATCTAATGACAATTTTTTTTATATCCCCCCCAAATTATTCTGACAACTAATTTCTAAAACATTCTACTGCTTTCTTCTGCTAACTTCTCTCTAGCACAGCAATAAAAGAAAACTAAAAGATAGTATTTTTTAACTTTAAAAATTATTTTAGGAAATTCCAGGTCTATAGCTTCTTGCTGGAGAGCACTTAAACTTTTTTCTCTGAATATTTAAAAATATAAATAATAGAGAGAAAAAAATTATTTCAACTAACCGCAATATCTTCATCCCCCAGAGAAGAAGATTGAATTCTGTGGCAAAATCTCTTGATGGTTTGTGTTTGTTGCAAAAGATAAGATCCTATGGAATTATCTGTAAGGTCACTGCAAACAATGAGAAAGCTAAAATGATTGCCTAAAACACAAATTGAATATTTGGGGATTTTGAGGTTTACAGGAAGAGGACAAATGTGAGAAAACATGAGAGGTCAAGAGGTTAGAGAAAATCAGGAGAGAAATAAGCTTGTGAGAAAATGTCCACATTGGCTGTGGCTGATGGGATTTTTTTTTTTTTTTTTTTAGTGTCTGATTCTGTGTTTTTGAGACCAAGAGTGTGCAGTGTTCCATCTTAAGTTGTCCTCTGTACTGTGTAGTACTTTTTTCTACCATTGAAGCTGAAGGAAAGATATATTAAATGTAATGCTTTGTGTGAGTCTTGTGGGGAATTTAGAATAAAAGGTGACTATCATAATGTAAGCCCACAGAAATTTTCAGAAACATTGTGGAGGAAATGAAAAAATTTATTAATATTTTAAAGGAGCCTGAAGACTCCTCCAAAGGCCAAAACTGAAATAGTTTTAGCAACAAAATAAATATTGGTTATATTGGATTATAACCCAAAGAATATAAAAGATATTTAGATGTTCATACTTATGTAAGTAATTAACAAATAAATAGAGAGGGAACCCATCTTTCTTAGAGAAATGTTCCAAATAATGTATGTAGATACTCATATCCAGAAAGCGGAGCTTAATTTCCTTCTCTTTGAGTATGAACTAGACTTAATGAATTGCTTACACAGCATAGAGTATGGAAAGGGAAAAACAACTTGACAGTGTAGAAACCTGGCAGATATCACATTAACCAAGTGATCAAAGTTGACATTGCTGGTTAAGAATTATGTTATATCATGTATCCCTTGATATGATGAGAAGGGTACCTCACCTATGTGGTATTTTCACCTAAAACCAATAAGCCCAGTCCAATCATGAGAAAACACCAGACAAACTCAAACTGAGCAGCATCATTCCACAGAATATCTGGTCAGCACTATTCAAAAGCATTAAGGTTGTAAAAGATAAGACTGAAAAACTGTCATAGACTAGAGAAGACAATGTGTCATGAGGGTTAAATGCAATATGGTATCCTAGATTGGATCTTTGAAGAGAAATGAGACATTAATGAAAAAAATGATAAAATCTAAATAAAGTCGGTATAGTTTAGTGACATTGAACTAATGCTAATGTCTTAGTTTTGACAAATGTAACATAGTTATGTAAAATGTTAACAGTGAAGAAAGCTCGGTAAAATATATATGGGGGTTCTTCTCAGTGCCTTTACTCTATCTCTCACTCTCTGCCTCTGAGAGGAGACCACACTCTGTGGAGTGTTACCCCTTTTCTAATAAACTTTCCTTTTGACTATCTAAAATTATCCCCAATTAAAAAATTTGTTTAAAAAAAATTAAAGGGTCATGTTACTTAGCATAAACTGCTTTCACTTCAGTAAAACAAACTTAGTTCAAGAATTCAAATAAATAAATATTAACCGAGTGACTCTTACAGGCCCTGGACACATGAGTGAAAAAAAACAAACAAACATTACGATCTTTATGGTACTTATAGTCCAGTGGGGAGAGGCAGAAAATAAATAACAAAAATAACAAATATATAAATTTTATTGTATGTTAGTAGATGACAAATATTATCAAAAATGATTAAGCAGGGAAAGGGGGTCTTTGTAGTTCACAGGGTGGAATTGAACTTTATAAAGGCCATTTCCATTGAAAGGTGCTACTTCAGCAAAGCCTGAAAGAATATGAGGCCATTAACTACACCAAAATCTGGGAGCAGAGAATTTCAGGTGAGAGAATAGGCAGTGTGAAGGCCCAACTGTGGAGGTATCTTAGGTGCATGTTCAAGAAAGAAAATAGCCAGGGTGTCTGTAGCCAGTGATGAGTGTGAGGTGGAAGGCATCATTTAGGGTATGCGAGGTCATTTTAAGAACATTTACTCTGCTCAGGGTTCTGAGCAGAGGTATGTTGTGATGTGACTTTGGTCTAAAGGAATTAATGTGTCTGCTCTGTTGAGGGTAGAGATTGGGTGAATGAGGGTGGACTCAAGACATATCAGTTCTTAATTTTTCTTACAATCATTTTTTGAATGTTTTCTGTCAACCTCAAGTTTAAGTTAAAAAAAAATATGACTAAAGGCATGCTATTTATTTATTGCATTATCGCCACTTTTTTTTAATTTAGGGATCTGGGAAATTAAAAATAATTTTTGCTGAAAGCAGACGTCATCATCAAAAAATCATTTTACCTGGTTTTATTGAGGTATAAATGATGAGTAAAATTGTAAAATATTTAAAGTGTGCAATGCGATAATTTGATATACACACGCATTGTAAAAGACTTCCCTTTGTTGAGTTAATTAACAAATTATCTTTATAAATATTTAAAAATCAAGAGAGATGGTTTAAAATTGTCTCATCTAAAATTTTGCCTTTGACCAGACAAGAAATTCTAAAACCTTTAATCCAGAAAAGGGAGAAAAGGAGGGAGTGGGGGAGGGACAAAGAGAAAGAAAGAGAAAGATTTAATATCGTACATCTGTTCAATTTGCAGTGTGTCAGATACAAGTATATAAATAACATAATTTACTAGACATTTCTGGGTAATGCCACAATTCTTGCTAAAATTAGCTGTTGGAATCAGACATTAAAATAACCTCATTTTTTTTTAGACTAAAATTTCAAAATAAATACTGGGGAATTATATTAATTATTAAATACAAAATTTGACAACTAGTCTATATATTCAGAAATTAGCAAGAAGAAAACAAACATAATTTTCTTATTTTTTTTTTAGAAAATTTGAGGTCAGCAAAATTTAAATTCTTCTATTATGGTTTGCTAAAACGATTTGACCCTATAGATTCTATAATAGCTTGGTTGACGTGTAAAAAACTATTAGGATGAAATCTGAAGTTATGCTCTGCTGCCTTCTCAAGGACATTCTATTCTCTCATTTTTCCTTTGTCTTTAAAAACCTATATTAAATTTATTGCCTAGATATTAAAAAAAACATTGATGTATTATTGTCTAAAATTTTCTCCCAAGCGATGATATCAGCAGAAGAATAATCTAATATAATTATGACTTAAATATTGAACTGTGTGCCAGAATGTATGGATGGGTTGAAATTTACTTGTGAATAGTCAGTTTTATAGAAATAACTATGCTTATCATTGACTTTTTGATAAGAATTTTAATGTTAATAAAATGTATTTGGGTTGCTACTTAACTGACTTTGAGTTAACAGTTTTTTTAGTTATAGAATGAATCGGAAAAGCAAATACTTTTGTGTTCCGCTTTCAAATGTGATACATCAAAATAAGGGATGTTTAGACAGAAAAAAGAAATCTTGTTCAACTCTTGTCAGCATCAGTCAATTCCTTCAGAGCTTGAGGAATGTTTAGTGAAATGCTGACAAATGGACTTCAGAGCCTAACTAATTAGGACTTTTTTTCTTCCTGGGGTATGTTGAGAGGGGAAGGTAATTATAGACACACGAAGTTTAGTCCCCAAATTGAAGCCCAGATTAAATGTATTTTAAAGCCTTTATCTCTTTAAAGCTCACCTCTCAGTGCCTTTTGATTTTGTGGTGGTTCATTCATATTAATGTACTTAATGACAGACACCCTGAAAAGGTGAGAATGAATGCTTTTCCTCTGACATATCAGCAGAGGATGATGGTATAAAGCGTGTCTTTTAGTGTGTATCTGCACGGACTCTGGGCCTGAGAGAATGATATATACTTCTACTTTATGCCTGCAAGATTCAAAAGGCCTTTTCAAATATTCATGTCCTTTTTTTTTTCTCCCTTTTTATTCTCTACTGGTATGTGTTATGTGATGAGAAGAATGTCAGAGTCTCTGGAGTTTTATTTTTAAGCTTTAGTCTTGCCTGAGGGGAAAAATATATTGAAAATTTGCTGGTCAAGCTGTTTATACTTTCCCATAACATGTCTAATAATAGCAAAGCAGTGTGTTGCAATAATTGAGGGAGACCTTGTGTAGTTATTATGATAGACAGAGGCGAGTTATTGGGCAGTGTCTGGCATTCAATTGGTAACACCTAGGGATAACTTCCTCTTTGTGTTGCCTATTATACCAAGGAGAAGTCAAAGGGGGCACAGAGATGAGATTTCCTTTGTTTGTTTGTTTTGAGCTGAATTCTGATCATTCCTCCCTGATCTTGTTTCAACTTGGGTTATGACTTCCTCATGTATGATGCATCGAGGTAATCGGATTGTAGTGCCATAGCTACTATTGCCATTTCATATGCTACAGCAGGCAAGTGAAGATGCCAACTAGAAACATGGTAATACAACCGCCTCTACCTATGAAACCTAATCTTGGAGTGCAAGGGCGATAATAAAGGGTTTTATTATTGTACCCACTCGTTGTTGGTATTGTTCATTCTTTTTATTTTCCATGGGTCTGAAACCTTAAAATATACATTCGCATTTTAACATATCATTTAGTACTTTTCTCCCGTCAGATTTCTGGACCCATTTATTTTTTTTTTAAGATTTTGTATTTAATTTCAACGACTTCTGAGCCTCTCCATTCTCCATTACCAACCAGGAGGGGGAAAAAAAATAAAAGAATAAAATCACCAGCTGGTGGCAAAGTCATTTGGAGGATGTTAGCCAGATTAACCTTTACATAATAATTATGAATTAATAACTTTTTCCCTCCTCAATAAATTCCACATATTTAGTTAGCTTCAGGGAAAATAAAAGAGGAAAGAGAAATAAAATCACAGTGAAATGATTCATCATGTTATAATAAAACAGAGCCTTGGCTTCAAGGACTCATAGTCTCTAAAAACTACCCAACACAATAGAGAAGAGGGAATTAAAACTATAATTTCCCATGTATTAAAAATATAAGCTACATTCAGAATGAAGTAAATAACTTGTCAACCCCTTCGTTATTATGGGAACAACCACACAGGAATATAACATGTGTTGGAAAAAGTGATTAAAAATGATCCAAACCAGTGCACTAAAATTTTAAACAAGATTTCACTATTGACACAGAAAGAGCATTCATTGGGAATAGCAATAACGTCCACTTATGCAAAAATATCTTTTGACATGCGATGAAAACATAACCTCTGGATACACATTCTCTCTTTTAGGTTTTCAGTGGGAATTGTGCCTAAGTGATTAGGGCAGGATATGGTCCAATAAATAAACTGAAAATTTTGTAACAAGTGGTGGAGTAATACATATTAATTCTGAACAGATTGACACTGTAATTTGGGATAAAAACCATAATGATTACAGAACGCAGTCAGTGTAAGTCAAGTCTGATGGACTGGAACAGATGTGTCCACCTGTTTAGAGCCCAGCTCTGCATCACTTGGGATGCATAATGTGACTGAAGTCTGTAATGTTAGCTATTTGGAAAAGTATACAGGTTAGGAAAAAGGAGAAGTGTCAAATTCTGGATCATTTCTTTGTTCTTTCACGTAGCTGTTAAGGTAAAAAAAAAAAAAAAAAGGACGAGAGCAGAGAGCACACTAAGGCCTAAAATAAAAGGGAAAGTCCTGATGAGATGTAAATGTTGTTGCATGCCTTTCATTGGGGAAAATTTGGAAAGCTTCTGAAAGGGCATTTCAAGGACAGGAAGATGGAATAGATTCGAACAGTTTTTGTTTTTTTAATATCAATAAATTCTGTGTTAACTCAGTTTGAGGTTTCTTTTTCTTTTTTAAAATGCTAAAGCGAATGAAGAAAGATGTAGAGACTCTGACATTGCAATGTTCATGCCTAGGGCATTTCATATATCTATACCAAGTAAGATTAGGCTTTTGTGAATATTTATCATTTGAAATCATAGGAAAAGATTTTTTTTTTGACAGAATATGCTAGATCTAAAGATCATACCGCATGTCATTAGGACGTAACTTTATTTTTTCTTAGGGTAGAAGGAAATATCTCTACTATGATAATAAATGTCTTTTAATTATAAGAAAGTTTTAATATGTGGTCATAAACCTTCCTTTTAAAGACTAAATGTTACAGATGTTACTACTAAAAATATCCCTCTTGTCTGTACGATTCAGTCATTCTCATTTAAATTTAGTAACAAAATTGAGTACATATGTGGTATTTTCCCTTTCTCTCTTTTCTCTGTCACCCTTTGGGTGTATAATCCTAAATCTATAGCACCCTTATCATTATAAAGATAAAGTTCCATTTTATTGTATTTTTACATATGAAAACTGGTCTAGCTCCCTCATAAGCTTCAACTGTGTTTGTCGAAGACGTGTTATATTAAGAATTTTATTTGACTTTCAGCGTCATGATTTTCCTTGGAATGAGCTATTCAAATTCCATAACATGAAAGACACAAGTCGGTCTAGAAAACCGAAGACATATTCTTGGCAAGAAGCCATCAACTGGGTAAAGTCTATCAGAAATACCTAAAATCTTTTTTAAATTTTACCTTCCTTGCCTAACTTGTCCTATACATGGAAGAACTAGAGAAAGATCTTTTCAATGCAGTCTGTATGCATTACTATACCTTACAGAAACTTTAACGATCCAAAGATGCCATGAGCTATGTGACATGGAAGTATATAAAATTTAGTGGCAGTACAAAAAAGGAGACTATACAACTAATATGAATAGATGAGACATATGTAAATATTCTATTTCAAGGGGCAACAGAAGGGTTGATTTGGAGGCAAAGTATTTGCTAGTGATTCCTCCTTTAAGGTCAAGAAATTAAAAGTGTTTAAAAAATGAAAGCGTGTTATACAACTCTGCACTTATTGTGTTTTATTGTTTTATAAAAAGCATTACAGTCTGATTTTATAATATTTAAGAAGTATGTAGAAATAAATGCTGTAAATCATGACCTCATGATTATGGTACTCTTAAATTATACATAACTTATTGTAGTGGAAAATGACTAAAGCCTTTTGTGTCTAAGTCAGTAAATTTCAATTCTGGCTGTGCATCTACTGGGATTTTAAAACAATACTGATGTCTCAGTAGCCAGCCTCCCTTCTGAGGTTGTGATATAATTGACCTGAGATGGGGCCCAGGTATTGAATTTTTATGATTTCTCCAGGTCACTTTATTGTTTAGTCAGTGTTGAGAAACACTAATCTTAATTTATTTATTATAAAATCAGTGAGTTCTTGTGAGAAAAAAAAGTAAATAAATAGTACCTTCTCATACAGTTGTATATTTTATCGCTGTCAGAAAGAGTTTAAAATATAGAAGTGGCATGCTGAATAATTAAGGATTAAAATAGAAGTAAATGAAATTTTAGGGGGATCATTTTACCTCTTATTTATCATTAGAGGAGAATAAGATTTGGAGGGAATTATTTAAGGATGATTTAAGATTTGGGAGGATAATTTGGGAGTTGTCATGGAATGCTTCTTGGGAAAAGAGAATTTAAATTTTTGGAATAAAACACAGGTAGGCTTTTAAGCTTCATCTATGTTGAAGCAGGTATCAGCCCTTTATTCTTTTTTATGGCCAAGTAATATTCCATGGTATTATACTACAGGAAGCTGATAACCAAAGATCACATATTACAAGATTCTACTTGAATGAAATATCCAGAATAGGCAAATCTATAGAGACAGAGAGTATATTACTGGTTGCCTAGGGCTAGGTTGGGATGTGTGAAGAGATTGATGATGAAAATGTTCTAAAATTGACTATAGTGATGATGGTACTTATTTGTGAATATACTAAAACCCATTGAATCACACAGTTTAGGTGAATTATATGGCATGTGAAATATATCTCAATAAAGTTGTTTTAAATAAATAAGTAAGCTTTAAAATATTTATTTTAAATAAATAAGTAAAGTTGTTTTAAATAAATAGGTAAATGGGTGAGAGCATTTTATCTTGAGGGAAATATGGCAGAGAGCATGCTGAACAGCAAGTGGCTAATGATAGGTTGCATATAGGGTTCAGGGAAGGGTCCCGGAAGTGGTTAAAACTAAAGGTGGAGAGATAAGCTGGGTAAGATCATAAAGAATGTAGTAAGCTTTCAATTTATTCATCTTTTTGATTGTAGTAAAATGCACATAACATAAATTTATCATCTTAACCATTTTATAGTTTAGTGTTAAACATATGCACACTGTTGTGTAACCAATTTCCAAAACTTTTTTATCTTTCAAAACTGAAACTCTGTATTCATTAAGTAACTCCCCACTTCCCACTCATCCTGAGCCCCTGACAACCTCCATTCTATGTTCTGTTTCAATGAGTTTAACTGCTCTAGATACCTCATATGAGTTGATCATGCAGTATTTGTGTTTTTGTGACTGGCTTATTTCACTTAGCATAATGTTCTCAAAGCTTATCCACATTGTTTTATGTCAGAATTCTCTTCCTTTTTAAGGCTGAATAATAGTTTATAGTATGTATATAGTACCTTTCTTTTATCCATTCATCCGTATGGTGGATACTTGAGTTGCTTCCACCTATAGGCTAATATGAAAAATGCTGCTATGAACATGGAAGTACAGATATCTTCTTGAGACCCTGCTTTCAATTCTTTTGGATAAATTACCAGAAGTGGAATTAGTAAGTCTTTTTAAAGAAGTTTAAAAAGTATCCTAGAGCAATTAATAGTAACTAAGAATTTCTAAAAAGCAGGGAAGTCACACAGTTGAACACTGGAGAAGTTGCTACATTATGTAATTTAAAATATCTAGTTAGCAACAAAAAACTATGAGATATGGAAAGAAACAGAAAAGTGTGACCAATCCACAGGAAACATAGAAGGCAATAGAAACTGCTTGAAATGAGCAGGATGATGGACTTTGCAGACAAAGACTTCAAAGCAGCTAATTTAAACATGTTCGGAGAACTTAAGGAAACTGCACATGTAAATAAAGTGTGATGACCATATATCATCAAATAGAGAATATGAATAAAGAGACAAAAATTATTTAAATCAACTAAGTGGAAGTATTGGAGTTGATAAGCACAATAACAATGGAAAAAGTCACTAGGTCGGCTCATGAATAGCTAGCACAAGAAAAAATCAGTGAATTTGAAGGTATGTTATTAGAGATTATGTAATGCAAATAACATAAAAGAAAGAATGAAAATTATTAATAGATTCAGAAAAGCATGAGACACCATTAAGTGCATCAACATATGTGTGGAATACTACAGGAGAAAGGGATGGAAAAAATAGTCAAAGAAATAATGGCTAAAAACATTATAAATATACAAAAATAATCTATATGTCCAAGAAGCTAAAACACCCCAATTAGAATAAATGCAAAGAAATTCACATCTAGACATATCGTCAACAAGTTGAAAACCAAAGATAAAGAGAATATCTAGAAAGCTATAAGAGAAAAACATCTCATCAGCCACAACAAAGATCACGACAAGGTTAACAGCCAACTTCTCTCCAAAGCAGTCAGGCCAGAAACAGTAAGATGACCAAAAGTGCTTAAGATAAAAAACTGTCAACCAAGAATCTTATATCAGGAAAAATATCTCTCAAAAATGAAGGTGAAACAGAAACATTCCAAGATAAAAAAAAAAAAAAAGAATTTGTTGCTAGAAGATATGCTTTATAGAAATACAATAATATACTTATCAGGCTGAAAAGCAAGAGACAAAGGCAATAATTGAAATCTACATGCAAAAACATAATTATCTTGTTTAAAAGGTAATCATGTAAGTAATTAAAAAAGGCAGTATAATTGCATATTTCTTCCCCAGTCTTCCTTTGATTGAAAATATGAAGAGACCTAAAAGAAATAAAGAGATCAAAATAGTAATTTTAAAACTTCTCACACAGAAAAGCCAAAGCCTAGATAGCTCATTGGTGAATTTTACTAAACTTTCAAAGAAGAATTAAAATCGATCCTTTACATATTCTTCCAAATTATGAAAAAGAACATTTTCAAATTATTCATATAATACTATTTTTACTAATATAGCAAAACCAAAGACATCATAAATAAAGGAAACTACAGGCAAATATTCCTTATGAATATTAAAATATACTCAAAACACCTCAACAAAAATACTATCAAACTCAATCCAGCAATATATAAAACAGTTCTATACCATGACCTAGTGGAATTTATCTTAGCAATGTAAGGTTTAACATATCACAATCGATTAGTGTTATATACCATATTAGTAAAAGGTAAAACCCATATTATCGTCTATATGCAGGAAATATTTGAAAAAATTCAACACATTTAATGATAAAATGGTTTAACAAACTAGGAATAAAAGAGACCTTCCTCAGCCATCTACAAAAATAAGCCATCTACAGAAAGTCTACGGCTAATGTTCTACTTGATGGTGGAAGCCTGAAAGCTATATTCACAAGGTCAGGAATTAGATAGGAAGTCTGCTCTTGTCACTTCTATTTGGCATTGTACAGGACATTCTAGCTTGGGTAATTAGGCAAGGTAAAGAAATAAAAGGCATACTTATAGTGAAGAAGTAAAACTATCTTTATTCCAGATGACATGGTCTTATACATAGAATATCCTAAGGAATACACACACAGACAGACACACACACACACACTATTGGAACTAATAAACAATTTAGCAAGGCTGTAGTACATAGATATACACAGACAAACCAATTGTATTTCAAAAAGTGAGGGAATTCTCCATTACAAGGCCTGCATTACAAGAAATACTGAAAAGAGTCAGCTCACCTAAAACAAAATGACAAAAAAATATATAACTATGAGTAAGGCAACTAGCAGACAGATAGAAACAGAGGAGTACAACACTTATCAAGAACAGGGCATTATAAGATTAAACAAAAAGAAGACATTTGCTATTGCAAGATAGTAATGAACGTTCAGCATACATAGGGACAAATTGAGACAACAATGACTGAAAAGGGGAGGATTCAAAGATCCAAATTCTCAAAGGGGAATGGAGATCAGGCACATGCAGAAGAAAATGGATGACTGTATATATACAACTAACCTCTACATATTCGTAATGGTAACCCCATGCCAAAGATTGAGAACAGAAGTATATAACATAAAACAAGAAGAACCAGAGGGAAAATCCACAAAACGCAACCAAAAACAAAACAAAATAAAACAAAAAAACAAAAACAAACACAAGGACAAGGAAGCCATGGAAACACCGAGCTACCAGAAAACAAAAGATAAAATGGCTATAAATAAAAAGGCACAGAGTTGCAGAATGGATCAAAAAACAAAACGCAACCATATACTGCCACCAGGAGAGACATCTCAGCTCCAAAGCCAAATATAGACTCAAAGTGAAAGGGTGGAAAATGATATTTCAAGCAAATGGCATTCAGAGAAAAGTGGGAGTAGCAGTACTAATATCAGAAGAAATAGACTTCAAAATAAAAAAGGTAAAGAAAGATACTGAGTGATACTTCATAATGATAAAGGGAATCATGCACCAAGAAGACATAACACTTATTATTATCTATGTTCCCAATCAGAGAGCCCTGAAATACGTAAAGCAATTACTAACAGAACTAAAGGGAGAAACAGATCAAAACACTATCATAGTAGGAAACCTAAATACCCCACTGTCGGACATGGACAGATCATCCAAACAGAAAATCAATAAGAAAATAACATCCTTAAATGACACATTTAGACCAACTGGACATAATTAACATTTAGAGAGCCTTTCATCCCAAAACAGCTGCTTATACATTCTTCTCTATGCACATGGAGCGTTTTCAAGGGTTGACCACTGGGGAACAGAGATAACCTCAACAAATAGAAGAGGATTGAAATCACACCAACCACATTCTCTGATCATAATGCTTTGAAGCTGGAGATCAACTGTAAAAAGAAAACGGAAAGAACCAAAAATACATGGAGATTAAAGAACATGCTACTGAAGAACGACTGAGTCAGAGAAGAAATAAAAAGAGAGATCGAGATCCATAGAAATGAATGATAATGATATTACAACTTATCAAAACTTTAGGGACACAGTAAAAGCGTTCATAAAGAGGAAAGTTCATATCATTACAGGCCTATCTCCAAAAACAAGAACAAGCCCAAATAACCTAATGCTTCATCTTAAAAAACTAGAAAAGGAAGAACAAATGAAGCCTAAAGTCAGCAACAGGAAAAAAATAATTAAAATTAGAGCAGAAATAAATTAAATTGAAAACAAAAACAATAGAAAAAATAAATGCAACAAAGAACTGGTTCTTTGAGAAGATTAACCCCTGGCTCAACTCACTAAGAAAAAAGTGAAAGGACTCAAATAAACAAAATCAGGGATGAAAGAGGAGAAATTGTGACAGAAACACTACAGAAATACAAAGGATCATACAAGAGTATTATGAAAAGTATATAACACCAAATTTAATAACCTAGAAGAAATGGACAAGTTCTTAGAAAGAAAGATACAACCTTCCTAGACTGAATCAAGAAAATATGGAAAATCTAAATAGACTAATCAGCAGTATGGAAATTGAAACAATCATCAAAAACCTACCAAAAAGTAAAAGTCCAGGACCAGATGGTTTCAGCAGTGAATTCTACCAAACGTTCAAAGAAGATTTAATACCTATTCTCCTCAAACTCTTCCACAAAATTGAAGAGGAGGCAATACTTCCAAACTCACTTTATGAGGCCAATATTACCCTCATACCCAGACCTGGTAAAGGTAACACGAAAAAAGAAAACTACAGGCCAATATTTCTTGTGCACACAGATGCAAAAATTCTAAATGAGATACTAATGAAATGAATAAAGCAACATATTAAAAAGATTATACATCACAATCAGGTGGGTTTCATCCCAGGGGCACAGGAATGGTTCAAAATACGCAAATTGATTAATGTGATACACCACATAAACAGATTAAAAAATAAAAATCATATAATCATATCAATTGATGCAGAAAAAGCTTTTGACAAGATATAGCATCTATTTATGATCAAAACACTTCACAAAGTTGGTATAGAAGGAAAGTACCTTAACATAATAAAGCCACACATGACAAACTCTCAGCCAGCATTATACTTAATGGTGAAAAGCTAAAAGCCTTTCCGTGAAGATCAGGAACAAGACAAGGCTGTCCACTATCACCACTGTTATTCAATATAACATTGGAGCTCCTAGTGAGTGCAATCAGGCAAGAGAAAGATATAAAAGGCATCCAGATAGGAAAGGAAAAAGTCAAACTGTCACTATTTGTGGATGACATGATTCTCTATAGAGAAAACCCTAAAGACTCCACAGGAACACTACTAGAAACAATAAGCAAATACAGTAAAGTTTCTGGATACAAAATCAATGTTCAAAAATCCATAGCATTCCGATACTCAAATAATGAAGTATCAGAAAAAGAAGTGGAAAAAATAATTCCTTTTGCAATTGTAATAAAAAGAATAAAATACCTAAAATAAATCTAACAAAACATGTGAAGGGCCAATATAAAGAAAACTATAAGAACCTATTAAAAGAAATCGAAGAGGATATAAAGAAATGGAAAGATAGTCCATGTTTTGGGGTTGGAAGAATCAACATAGTTAAAATGACCTTATTACCTAAAGCATTATACAGACTTAATGCAATCCCCATCAAAATCTCATCGACACTCTTGAAAGAAAAAGAATAGAAAATCTTCGAATTTGTATGGAAGCACAGAAGACCACGAATCGCCAAAGCCATCCTGAGAAAGAAGAACAAGCCTAGAGTCATCACTCTGCCTGACTTCAAATTATACTATGAGTGACAATAATCAAAATGGCATGGTATTGACAGAAAAACAGACACTGATCAATTTTACAGAATCGAGAGTCCAGAAGTAAACCCGTGTTTATATGGGCACATAATTTTTGACAAAGGAGCCAAAAACATACAGTGGAGAAAGGAAAGCCTCTTCAATAAATGGCTCTGGGAAAACTGGAAAGCTATCTGCAAAATAATGAAACTAGACTGTGGTCTATCACCACACACCAAAATAAACTCAAACTGGTTAAGGACCTGAATATAAGACCTGAAACAATAAAATGTATAGAAGAAAACATAAGAACTAAACTCAAGGACCTTGTACTTAAAGAGGATTTTATGAATTTGACCTCAAAGGCAAAGGAAGTAAAAGCAAAAATAAATGAATGGGACTATATCAAACTAAAAAGCTTCTGCTCAGCAAAAGAAATTGTCAACAAAGTAAAGAGACAACTATCTGAATGGGAAAACATATTTGCAAGCAGTGCCTCTGATAAGGGCCTAATATCCAAAATGTACAAAGAACTGATACAACTCAATAACAACAACAACAACAACAACAAACAATCCAATCAAAAAGCAGGCAGTGGACCTGAACACTCCCAAGGAGACATACAGATGGTCAACAAACATATGAAAAGATGCTCAACATTGCTAGCTATTAGAGAAATGCAAATCAAAACCACAATGAGATACCATCTCACACTTCTACAGTAGCTATTATCAACAGGACAAGTAATAGCAAGTTGGCGAGGATGTGGAGAAAAAGGAACCCTCATACTCTCCTGGTAGGACTGCGATTTGGTACAGCCACTATGGAAAACAGTATGGAGGTTCCTCAAAAAACTAAGAATTGACCTACCATATGATCCAGCAATCCCTCTACTGGGTATTAACCCTGAAGACTTGAAAACCCATATCTGAAAAGATATTTGCACACCGATGTTCATAGCAGCACTATTCACAGTGGCCAGGACATAGAAGCAACTGAAGTGTCCTACGATAGATGATTGGATA
>NW_006431925.1:3097551-3099251 GCF_000325575.1 Pteropus alecto | reverse complement strand
TAAATAAATAAATAAATAAATAAATAAAAATTTTAGAAACTAAGTTGTATAAAATAGCAAATGTTCTGAAAATAAAATTAAAACAATTCCATTTAAAAAGCATCAAAAAGAATAAAATCTTGAAGTATAAATTTAACAAAAGAATTGTAAAACTTGTACACTGAAATTACAAAGCATAACCAGAAATTAAAACTCTAAGTAAGTCACAAAACATTTTACATTTAGGGAGTGGAAAGCAATGCTGTTGAAATGGCAATACTCCCCCAAAATGAACTACCAATCACTGGAATCCCAATCAAAACCGCAGCCAGCTTTCTTTTCTTTTTACAGAAACTGATTTTTCAAATCTGATAAATCTACAATACATAAAGAACTCCTATAACTCAACAATAAAGAGACAAATATCCCAGTTAAAAACGGGCAGAGTAATGAATAGACATTTCTCCAAAGAAGATATGTAAATGACCAATAAGCGTATGGGAAGATACTGAAAATTATTAGGCAGAGATATAAAAATAAAAACTACAAAAAGATCCCACTTTATATCCAGTGGGATGACAATAATCAAAGACATATAATAAATGTTGTCAAAGATATGAAGAAATTGGGAACCTTATATATACATTGCCCATGGGAACGTAAAATAGTACAGCCACTTTGGAAAACAGTTTGGCAAATACTCAAAAAATTAAACATGGAGTTACCTTTTTACCCAGCAATTCCATTTCTACCCAAGAGAAATTAAAACACTTTCACATGAAAGCTTATGTGCAAATGTTTCTTATAGCATTATTCATAACTGTTGAAAGGTATAAACAACCTTATGTTCAAAAATAACGGGTAACATATTCATACAATCGAATATTACTTGGCAATAAAAAGAAACGAGGTACCGATGCACACTACAATGCAGATATTCTTTGAAAGCATTGTCTTAAATGAAAGAAACCAGTCACAAAACACTATTTATTGTATGATTCTAGTTTATGAAATATCTGGAACAGGTGAATCTATAAAGCAGAAAATGACTTGCTTACAGCTCAGGAGAGGGATAGGAGGTAACAGTTAATGGGTATGGGGTTTCTTTTAGGAGGCACTAAAATGTTCTAAAGTCGAATTGTGGTGATAGGGACCTAACCCTTCAAGTACACTAAAAATATTAAATTGGAAACTTTAAAGGGGTTAATGATATGGTATGTGAGTTATAGCACTTAAAGCTGTTAAAAAGATAATCGTTTACACAAACAAAACAATGTAATAGAAGAAAATGTGTATAAGTATAATGTGTGAAAACAATGGCAGAAAAGATAAGAAATATATTATTGTAAGGTTTTTCTATTACAAGCCAACAAAGGATAAAAAATACTCAGATGATCCAAAAGTTGTCAGATAAATAGACAAAAGGAAACAAAGAACAGATGGTGCAAAGAGATAACAAATAGCAAGATCTGCTATTTGATTGCTGGACTTACTATAAAGCTCAGTAATCAAGACAGTATGGTACTGGCATTAACAAATAGAGAGTTCAGAAATAGACCTATACAAACATGTACAACTGATTTTTGACCAAGATGAAAAACAATTCTGTGGGGAGATGATAGTATAAAACAAAAAATAGTGTGGGAAATTTGGATATAAATGTGCCAAAAAAAAAAAAAAAAAAAAACCCACAGCCTCCCAAACTGTCTGGTCCTTTCCAT